>NC_052491.1:2326488-2437943 GCF_009730915.1 Dioscorea cayenensis subsp. rotundata | reverse complement strand
CGCTCCTTAAACATGGCAGATGCTTAATTTGCGTAGTGACAGCTTAGTAAATATATACGCACTTTGACTCATCGTGGTATTACGATCCTTCGCGATTGAGTTTACCGCCGTTGATCGACCTCAATGAAGTGATATTTGATGTCAACTATGTTTGGTCCCTACCATGCATTACAGGATTTTCGAGTATTGCAATGCGCGATTTGTTATCACAGTGTTGTTGTTGATCTTGGTTCTTCATCAGCAGGTGAGACTGGCACTCCTTGCCGTCACGCAGTGAGCCAAATATTATTCGTGCATGTCGACGGTGAGCAAAAGTGCAATATGATGCGACACTCCGTGGATCGCAATTTGAAACAACAATGTGCCCGCTTTTTAGACACATCGGGATCTTGCAACACGGTTTCGGCTTGAAGACAAAACCCGAGTGAATTGCTCTTCACTATCCTCCACTACAACCACCGATCGCTGTCGGGTAATACTTCAAGCTTTTAAACTGCTCGGTTGTGTACTACCACGATCCCACATCCAGGCCGAGAACTTGACTTCCGTGTCACGAGCACCGTTTTGGCTGCGACTTGGTGTTTGTTTCGATGGACGATTCATGAGCAGTGATTAGAGCGACGGCAAAGACCTGTCGGGCCGGGTGTGTCAAAATATGTTGATCGACCAATCAAGCTCACGTACCTCTTAGGATGCATGCGTTACGACATGCATCACGTTGTATCTTCGCTTGCGGGTGAATGGTGTGAAGGCGGGGTTTACATTCGACCCGCATGTTATACTCTCTCGGCCAAATCCTGCGTGTATTTCTCTTGAAAAGCGATGTGGAATTCTTCTCTCATTTTGGTTTGCTTCTAAACCCAAAGAAAAATAACTCAACACACCCAAGTCGGTTGTTTCCAGCACTTCTTTCGTGTTGACTTTGAATTACGATATGTCATGGCTGAGGAGGATCCCATTTACAGAAAGTATGTCATCTCGTACGTACACGAAATGATTAAAGCCATCACCGTTATCCACTTGACTTCTTGTATAGTAGCACTCCACGAGGACACCGCTCAAACCACTTACTCATGTAGATAATGGCTGTCTAATTTCCTATGCGTACCCTCGAGTGCTGCACCGAAGGCCATACGAGCCTCAACTTACTTGAGACTGAGTGTTCTTTCTCGCACAATAAAAGCTCGGTTGCTTGCTCCATACACCTCTTCATGCTTGTACGTTCAAAGACGCCCGTCCTCGCGTCTAGATGGTAAAGCGATCCAACCTTTGTGAAGCTGCGAGTGCAAGTACCTCTCAGCGATTTCTCCCGCGGCAATGTGAGAAGAAGCATCATCAATCCCATCCCTTGCTCTTGTACATACCTTGGCAACGCCGCTTGCTCCTCTGCCGGTTTTCCTTCTGGTGTATACTCTTTTGTATATCCATTTTCAATCCCACAATCTTCCTCGGTGTGGTGTGAGGGACTAATTCCCGTATGTCCATTCTTCGTATACGAATTCCATCTCTTTGATTCATAGCCTCCCTCCATTTACGGATGCTTATATGCTTCTTCAAATGTAAGGATCAGCCACATTCGATGCAAAAGAGCATACTCGTACATCTTGCAATGTCCTTACCCTCTACGGGTGGTGTGTCGTCGATCGGTAGGTGCTATAGCGTGCTCTCCTAGTTCACGCCTCACGTTTCCACCACACACGAAACGATGTATGACACATCATTTACATTGTTGCATTCCACTGCAACTGGGTCCACACCTTGTTCAATGTTCATCGGAGAGTCATCATTTCCATTGCTGCCTCTATAGTAATTGAATGTGTAGACACCGATGTCCCAATCCATTTGCGAGCCTTCGTTGGATGTTACATCTCTACTAGTGATCATTTGTGAATCGGTCGGTGGTTGTATCATCTTGATGAGCGCTTTTGACCGCGCAATAGCCTACAAAAGCATGATACCTTTTACGTGCCCTTCTTTACGTCTAACTTACGTGTAGACAATATGTGATAATAAACAGCCTTTCGAAATAT
The DNA here is from genome assembly GCF_009730915.1 of Dioscorea cayenensis subsp. rotundata. NCBI lineage: Eukaryota > Viridiplantae > Streptophyta > Magnoliopsida > Dioscoreales > Dioscoreaceae > Dioscorea > Dioscorea cayenensis. Next base: position 2,435,913 of record NC_052491.1, on the reverse strand, counting down.
TCTTAAATGACTCACGGTTGAGCTTTCCTACGGTGCCGTAGCTTCATCTCGAGTTTGACCAACCTGGCTTGAGTGAGAATAATGTTGGAGAGATAAAATTGTTACATGCCACTTGCTTCGCGAGAAGGAATTGGGTAGCATCTTGGCCTTCAAAATGCTCCGAGCTTCAGCTCCCACCAGACGTGCATTTCCTCCTCACGACACTAGTTTGTTGTGTGGTGATGTGGAAGCTGTGTCTTGTTGTCTTACAGCATGCCACGACTCTCCACCGGTGTGCCATGAACTCATTTGACATAGGATACTCCACATAATCGGTTTCGAAGAAGTGTCGTGAGGCTTGACTCACCTTGCTTTCCTTCAACCAGAGACTGACTTTAAAAATATTTGAATGCATCGACTTACACTGAGAAAAGCCACCCGATTCATTCGTGTGATCGTCGATAAAGAGAATATCTACTCACGCGCTGACTCGATCTGCATGGGCCGCAAAGATCCGCATGGACCGGTGCGCTTGCCATTACTCGCCCTCAAGCTTTTCTGGCTTTGGAAAAGTGGCTCTTGTTTGTTTTGCAAGAACCACGAGGCTTCCACCTTTGTTTGGTTGAAGACAAATCCGGAAGAACGTCACATCGCGTCTCGTGGTTCCCAAGATCTGCGATCACGTTGACTCAGTAGCGCCGTACCTGCGGTGCCACGTGCAGTAATTTTCTATTCATTCTTTGTCGCAACATTGGCTTGCTCTTTAGGGACGAGATATCAACATGGCGAACATGTTGTTCTTAGATTCTTCAATAGAGCCAGTCGTCGACCGACACGCTGGAGTCTTTCCGTAGTGAGATTACCACGTTCACCATTTTTAACCCACAACATCATAGCAGGACAACAACGTTAAGCTGGCCCTACACTCAGATAAGTTATGTGCAAGAGCTGGACATCTGCACGCACATTGTGAATGAGCTGGTCTTCCCCTCATGCTTGAATGAGAGTGCGTGAAGTCGCCATTCTGACCACTTGAATCTCTTTGTTTATTTCAGGACGAACCGTGCGCTTCTCCGGATGTGTGTCGAGTTTGCATAGGGTCTTCGTGCGTCAGTATGATTGGAGGCGACCCCGTGTCGACGAGCCACACCGATTGATCCATTGGTGAGTATCATTACGTACCAAAAAGCATGTTAGGCTGCCGATCTCGTTCTGCTGCTTCTTCATTCTTTATCTACCTAGCGAGCATTTGCACACTTCTCCGTCCAATTTAGAGCTTTGCCGCGAGGTTAGCCTTCCACATGGCCATATCACGGTTTGATAACCTTTGCATATTGCTTCTATGTATCCTTTGTTCCGTAGTTCGGCGCACGTTTTGATCTTCGCTGGTGTATGCTCTTGGTTTGCTTCTCTTCCTCACTGCCTACTTGCCGCCCTACTTCCTCTGAAGGTGTCTAACTATCAAACTCGGCGAAACACTCCTGCTTGCTAGAACTTTGCTGAAATGAGTCACCCTTGACCATCAATGCCTTCTCCACCACTCTTGGCTTGCATCTGCGATTAACCCGGACTTCTTGCAGCCGCATCGACGTTCCGCTAAGGCGATCATCGAGAGATAACCCGTATCTCCTTGGATTCCTCGATGGCCACAGCTACAAAATCAAATTTTGGAGCTAAGCTTCTAAGCACCTTTGAGATGACCTCAGACTCGGCTAACTTGTGACCAAGCGCCTGGGAAGTTGGTTAGCGGCGAGAGAATAACCAGTGAGATAGTCACGCGCACCTCGAGCGTCCTCCATCGCAAGGTTTTTCAAAGTCTTGCGGAAGATTGAATTCTCACGGCCCGAACTTTGGTGTTCCTTGGCATTTGTTTTCTCGGGGTCTCCACCTCATCGTGAGCCGACTTACGCACAGCGAGATCGATCAAGGATGGGGCCATCCGGACTTCTTTGGATCAAGCACTGGCAGCTTTGGAATCACGTTGCGATTCTCTTTCTCTTGCGCTTCATCCTTGACTCGGCCGCGCCCTTCTCCACAAGATCCCAGCTCCCCGGGATTCATCTGCGTCTTCATTCGACTCCCGCTCCCTTACTCCGCCCCGAAAACATAGGAGCAGACGGTTGGAACAAGGTCACGCTTTGTGCGCTAGCTGCCATCCCGCAGGATGTTTTAAGCTACGATACCAGCGGCAACAAACAAAACATGCATCAGCAATGCGCTATCGGCTTTCTCACGGAGGAACAACGGAACTCATCCCATATTGAGGGGAGTACTCGGGAGTAGATAGATTTTATTAGCGGCTATGCTTATGAAGGCATATAACAAAAGAGCAAAACATAACATACGCACTCCGAGTACATGCATTTTAATGCAAAAGCAAAAGTTAACATCACACCATCACATGTCAAGTACTATGGTGTGATAACATTAAGCTCATACATAAAAGAGCCGGATCTTCAACATATCCACCATGATCGAGCATATCTCAAGAGAATAGGAAAGATTCCTCATGTGTACACTTATAATCATACGACATCTTCAATGCGGTTCAGTCGGTTGGGTCTCAGTAGACTTTAACACATTTGTTGCTTGTTTGACTCCCTTGACCAAGTGTGAGAGATCACCGGGCATTTCATCAACGTGCGGTTTGCTCTCTTGAGCATTTATCAAAGCACAGCACTCTTTTGCATCTCGGGGTGCTTCCACTGTCATGCAGTATCGAGCTCTTAGGAGATGGTAACGATGGCTTCGTCGGCGTGGGCCGGTAGCTCGGGTGGTTTCCTCTACCAATCGCAGATCGGTTCCCGTGTTCAATGGCCGAGAGTGCGGCCCGGGTGGAACTGCCGGATGAATAGTTTTTCGGGGTCGGGAGGCATGGGACTTGGTGGAAGCCTGGTGGGGCCCGGAGGCGAAGGATGAAAGCTATGGAGAGGGAGAATAGGAACCGAGATCTGCGAAGGCTCTCCACGATCAGGCTTGGTGGCAGTCCGAACGCGCAGATCGGATCGTTGAATAACGACACATGAAGCTTGGGGGTCTTGAGGAAAGCCTGACCTTGGAGCGTCAAGGTCTTGTCGTCGGTGAGATCGAGCGCTTGGCAAGACTTTGAGGCGCGCTACGAGATGGGACGATGAAGATGTGCAGGGGTGCATTTACCGGTGATAACTATCACCAACGGATCAAGCGCTAGGACATAAGCTCAAGGAACTTTGAAGTAGTGTCCAAGGTGCTTGAGTGAAACGGTTCGTTGGAGTTCCGATCGCGATCGGCGAGTCAAAGGGAGTTGCCAGCTCACACATCGACGACCTGCGCGGCACCCACTACAGACCTATGAGGGTGAGAGTGAACCCCTTGTGGCGGGGAAGGTGAGGCGAAAGGGGCTCTTCATACCAAGATCGAACAACGGTGCTAATGTCAACAAGAATGGGTGGTTTTCCCGGGGAGCTCGTGGGGTGAAGGTAGAGGTCGCGGGGAGGTGCACTGCTAGCGTGGGAGGTAAAGGTCACGATGGCGAGGAAGAGGCATGGACAATAAGAGTCCATTCGAGTGCTTCGATTGCAAGAAATTCGGGCACATGACGAATGCGAGCACGAAATAGCAAACAGGAGAAGGGCCGGACTGGTATGCGAGAAGAGGGAGCCGCGAGAGAATCTCTTCAGCAGTAGCTCGCAGTCACTTATTCTAACAACGTGGTAGCAGCTAATCAGACTCAGGGGTGCTTTCCAAATCACATGACTGGTGATAAATTATTATTCAGTGAGTTTGATGAGTCACTGAAAGTCACTATGAGGTTAGGGGATGATAAAGAAATGAAGGTGTGCGGTGTGGGGAGCCGGTTGCGTGTGAATTCCACGAGTCATGAATACGAGAAGAGGTTGCAAGGTGTTCGGTATGTGCGGGACTCGCGCTGCAATCTATTGAGTGTGGGACATTTGCTCTCCGAGGGGCTACTCGAGTGATGTTCGAGAAGAACCAATGCATTATCAGGGATAATCATGAGAAGGAGCGTGTGATCTCTGTCCCAAGAACAAGCAACAATATGTTCCCATTAGATGTTGCAAAGATGGAGAACTTTAGTAATAGCGGTGAGGAGTCAAGCGAGATGAAGAAGCTGTAGCATTTGAGACTCGGGCATCTCAACTATAAGAGCGATGTCCATGGCACACAAGAAAAATTGTATGAGAGGAATGCCGGCGAAGAAGAAAAAATTCGAGTAGTGAGGGTGTGTTATGACAAAGCAACGCACCCACTTTTCCCGAGTGGGGTAGCACAAAAACAGAAGTGCATGTCTTGAATTAGTGCACATGGATCTACGTGGTCCCATGAGTGAAGATACCTTTGGGAGGTGATCGATACTTCTATTTGTTAGTTGATGACTATAGCGGTGGTGTCTGAGTCTATTTCATCAAAAACAAATCGAGCGTCTGCAAAAGTTCTAATCGTTTCATACGTGATGGAGAGCAGATCGGGGGATGAAGCTAAAGTCAATATGAAGTGATCGAGGTGGGGAATTCTCTTCGGCCAATTCGCAATACTATAAAAGATATGGAATTGAGGAATTCACATACTATACACCACAGCAAAACGGTGTTGTGGATAGGAAAAATAGGACGGTGGTGGAAATGGCAAAGAGTCTCTTGAAGAGTGGAGAATTACCACTAAGGTTTTGGGGAGAAGCTGTGTCCATCACTGTGCATCTAGTGAATAGAAGTCCCGACCAGGTACCTTCGCTAACATGACCCCCTATGAAGCATGGCATGGAGTTAAACCGAATGTGAGTTATCTTCATGTATTCGATTGTATTGCTTTTTGCTTTAATACCCTCTCATAAATTGCAAAAGCTCGGGTGATAACCGAGAAGTGTGTGCTCATTGGCTATTGTTCGAAGCCAAAAGCTTATCTGATTGTATAATCCCTCTTCTGCAAGATTGTTGTATGACGAGGGATGTTGTATTTCATGAAGGATCTTGGTGGGCGGGATGCAAGGAGTCACGGAATGCATGAGATCTTAAGCGAAGAGTCGATTCGAGATCTACGGTGGTGCGCGTTCGAACAATGATCTTTGAGTGAAGAAACAATCACACAAAAATCTTTGGGTCCTGAGGCCCGATCAAACAGGAGATGAAACACCAAGGAAGACACGATTGTTGACTGACATTTATAGCACATGTACTTTTGCATTGTGTGCAGGTGATCCACAAGACTTTAATGAAGCAGTGAAGCTCAAAGGCTGGCAAGAGGCAATGAACTCAGAAATTGCTGCAATTGAGAAGAACAACACATGGGTGTTGTGTGATTGCTTCCGAGGCCTTGCAGTGGGGCCGAAGTGGATTTATAAGTCGAAGGTGAATGCCCAAGGTCAAGTGAGTGAAGCTAAAAGGCACGGTTGGTGGCCAAGGGGTACTCACGAGTATGGGGTGGATTATGAGGAGGTGTTCTCCCCTGTGGCTCGACTGGAAACGGTGAGATTTGTGTTGGCATTGGCAGCACATGTAGGGTGGCAGGTGTTCCATTTCGATGTCAAGTCGGCCTTCTTGAACGGAGACATTGAAGAAGAAGTGTTTGTCTCACAACCAGAAGGATATACAGTTAAAGGGAGAGAACATCTGGTCTATAGATTGAAGAAGGCACTCTACGGGTTGAAGCAGGCCCCTCGTGCGTGGTATAGCAGGATTGACCATCATTTCCGAGAACATGGTTATATTAGGAGCCAATGTGAGCATACTCTATATCGGAAGGAACTATCAAATGGAGATAGTTTGCTGCTGAGCTTGTATGTCGATGACATTATCTATACAAGCTCATAAAGAATTCTCATTGAACAGTTCAAGAAGGAGATGATGATGACCTTCGAGATGTCAGATTTAGGAGAATTAAATTACTTTCTGGGTTTTGAAGTGAAGCAAGAATGTAATGGCATTTTTTCATTAGACAAAAAGAATTACATAGAAGTCTTTCGTTACATCAGTGCACATGGAGAATTGTGAAAACCGGTCTAGAGACCGGATGGGTGTGGTGATAGGTCGCGGGGATCCATCGAAGAGGAACTTGGTGATCCAGATTGTATCGCAACTTAGTTGGGGAAGTTCTGTCGTATGTGAATCCACACTCGCCCGGACATACTGTTACTCGTGAGTTATCTCTCTAGATTTATGAATTGTCCAGGATTAGTTCACTTCTCAGCTGTAAAGAGAGTGGTGAGGTACTTAGCAGGGACCAAGGAGCTGGGGCGTGAGTTCCATCGGGGTAATGAGGGAACACTTGAAGCTTTCTCAGACAGTGACTAGGGAGGCTCACTACCTGATAGGAAGAGCACCACAGGGATGCTGATCAGACTGGGATCAAGTGCTGTTTCATGGAGCACAAAGAAGCAAGAAATTATGGCCCTTTCAACCACGGAGGCGGAGTATGTGGGTACCTACGTCTCTTTCGCGTGCCAAGTTGTGTGGTTTACAAGGCTATTACAGGAATGTGGGGCGCTTAATCAGTTGTTCAACCAGGCTGTGGTGTGATAATCGATCGGCGATAACGTTGGCCAAGAATCCAGTACGCATCATGGGAGGGACAAAAGCACGTAGATGTGCGATATCAGCTTCATCGAGGCGATAGTCGACGGTGTGATCTCTATTCATCATTGCTCCACCGACAACCAACTTGCAGATATATGTTACCAAGCGCTCCACCCTAAGAAGCATATGCGGATGAGAAGCTTGATTGGAGTACACACACTTCAATCAAGGGAGAGTGTTGAAGAAGTGATCGAAGTTGGCAGGTTGGCAGCGCACGTGGACATACATGGAATGGGGGATCACGGAGTGGATGGGACGGTGCTGAGGTATGGTAAGGAAAAGGACGCGCAACATGGATCAGGGGATGGTGCTGTTCCGGCCCAGAACGGATGCTCTCTGAATAATTAGGAAGGAAAGTATGGTGATCAGAAATGGTAGTTGAAGCGGTTGGGTTTTTGAATTAATGAATAGTTTAATGTAGTCGAATCTCGGTGTGAGAGAATGACCAATCTTCGCTTTGCCCAAGGTTAAGGTGTGACCAATGGTAGCTTAGTTTTTGGTTCAGCCAATCAAGTGATGGCCTTTTGTCTACTGGTTGTATTACTTTATTATAAATACTAATGGTAGTGCTGGATGCTGATTGGGTCTCATTAGCTTTAACACATTTGTTGCTTGTTTGACTCCTTGACCAAGTGTGAGAGATCACGGGGCATTTTCATCAGCGTCTGGGTTTGCTCTTTTGAGCATTTCATCAAACACTTCCACTCTTTGCATCTCCGTGGTGCTTTAACTTTGTCATCGGTAGCGTCGCATCCGAGCTCGGATCTTACTCCACGGAAGAGACCTCACTTCTCCGGTGAACAGCGTAGCAAAACAAAACTTTTGTTAGGCGGGACGTCTGCGACACCGCCACAAGATCACCTACGGGCTTAAGAATCTTTGAAATAACACTCCAACACCAACCATGCAACAGCATATTCCAAATGAGTATCCATTGCCCAACCTAGGATGCCTTCCCCAGCGCACCGAGCTCTACCGTCCAAGGAGAAATAGACATGGAACAAAGTCCCTGCTTCGAAGAAAGTTCAAACACCCTTAGAGAACTGGCCATCTTCACTTCTTCCTTGGAATCCATCGGAAGCAAGAAGATATCGTCGTTGACCGGGGTAATAGGCCCCTTAAGCGGGACACTCAGAATAGCAGGTACAGCATCCTTGAGAACTTTCTCGCTAATCTGCCCAGATTTCAGTGAGAGGATGTCGATTGTCTAGAGCTCATCTCGGAGATCTGAGACATCCGGCGGGATAGGGATGGACAACTTCACCTGAGAAGGTAGAGGGTGACCTATTGAGTCCGAGGTGGAACCCTGGGATTTCGGGCATCGACCCACTACCCACCATCGCAGTCCACTCGTGGTTCGAGGCCTCACCCGATTCTTCTTCCTCCTAGGGCTTCTCCGTGACTCTAAGGGACAGTTAATCACGACATAGCCGGCACACTCATAGTGCTTGGGCCCGAGCACCCGGTGTCGAGCAATCGTCTGGTGGTGTGCTGAAGTCCGAAGCACTTTGTTGTACTGTCAACATTGCTAACTGGCCACCGAGGCCGCTTGTTACTAGTCAGTAATTTGCCTTTGGACGAGCCTCTCAATGGGTTGGCACTCTTCCTTTTCTGTGTTGAACAAGGATCCAGTCCTTCTCACCAAGCTCCTTCCCGGTGAGGCGCGGCCGCGTCGTGAGCATAGTCGGGGTTGGTCTTCAACCTATATTCACGGGAGAACGCAGTATGTGAGATGCTACGGCCGAGAGCGAGCTATTCTGGTCCACATTGCCGGGGACCTGTCGAGAAGTCTCGCCGCCGCTAGGTCCACCACGAGCGCCTCCCCAGAGATCCCCAAGGAGCGACATCTCTGTAAGATTTGTTAATCACAAATATTATATTGTAAATACTACACCATTTTATGCTTTCAGAAAGAAAGTGAAAATTTTCTCCTCCCTTGTCAAAGCGGTTTAACACAACCGACTCAATAAAATATTAATAACAAACACCCTCAAAATAAAATCACTTCAACATCTCACTCACCCATTCATTCATTCATTCATTCTCTCTCTCTCTCTCTCTCTCTCTCTCTCTCTCTCTCTCTCTCTTACTCTCTCTCTCTTTCTCTCTCTACTACTTCATCTCTCCAATTGATGGCAACAATCACCCGGATAAAAGATCAAAGAACAACAAGATGAAGATTAAATGAACTCATCGGACAAGGAAGAAGATGAACAACTTAACCGGAGATTGAGAGAATTGAGAAAAAGCAATCACACACTCACGACCATTCACATGTCTCCTTACTTTATCTCATCATACATAACCCCTTTATCAAGGACCCGACAACCCCATGGCCTCCTTTGACTAAATACACAAACAAGGACTCAATTAACCGAGATACAAACAAGACATACTATTGCCTCGAACTTAGACACACAAACCTTGATGATTAAATCCTAGCTTTCCATTTCAATTCCACAGTTCCTCCACTAAACTAACTATTTCACTTCTTTAGCTTCTTCGAGTTCATTACGCAATTTCGGTATCCTGTGTCTTGATCACTCCAACATTTCTTCCCCTTGATTGAAGACTACATATACCCACGATAGATCTCACGAACTTGTAAAGCTTCTTAGCATCAACACATTTTGTAAATATATAATACCGATCTGTTCTTGATGATTACAAAACAATAAATGAATTGAATTCTATGTCACAAGTTCTCTAATGAAATGGAACTTCACATCAATGTGTTTTGTTCTCCCATAAAGTACAGGATTCGTTGCAATTGCAATGCAAGATCTATTATCACACACATATTGGGTTTGGATCATCAAAGATTTCTCCCGATCGATAAATGAGCCATAAGCTTTGACAACATGTTCCACATAAAAGCAACATATTACACTTCTTGAAGACAATGTAACTATTTCTTGCTTTTGATATCAAAAACAATACACGATCCAAATGTGAATCACGACTGTTGTCGCTTTTCTGTCAGCGATTTTCCACGATCACTACTCGGAGTAGCACATTAATTTTGCATTTCATTTCCTCTTTCATAGTAAATTCAAAATCCATAGATCACGCTAAATATCTAAAATTTGCTTTTGCAACTCCATATTGATTTTCTTGTGGGTTGATCGTAAACCTGAGCAAATTAGCCGAGAAAAGCTATGTCAGGCCTAGATTGAGTCACATAGATTAATTTTCCAATCAGCTTTCTGTATGCAGTGATATCTGTGGTTACCTTGACAAATAGATTCAATTTTTGCATTAGTACACAAAAGGTGTGGCGATTGCTTCTGAGTTGAACATATTAAAGCTTTTAGCGAGATCTTACGTATGCCGTTTGTGACACATGAATTCCTAATGTGTCTTGTTTAATCTCAAGCCCAAGAAATAAGAGAGTAAACCCAAATCGGTCATTTCAAAATTTCTCTTCATATCGTCTTTGAATCTATTCATCATTTTCAAGATAAGGACTCATAAATCACATCATCAACATAGATGCAAACTATGATCATTTCCTCCCCTTTTCTCAACCATTATATAAAGTATGTTACGTAATGCTTCTCCACGAACATGTATTCTTTGTAAATATGCATCAAATTTTTCCATACCGGGCTCTTGGGCTTGTTTTAATCCATAGAGAGCTTTGTGCAATTTATAAACCATTTGTTCTTTTCCCTGAATTACATACCCCTTAGGTTGTTCAACATAAACTTCTTCTTCAATTTCCCCATTCAAGAATGCAGATTTTATGTCCAATTGGAAAATTGGCCAATTCTTGTGAGCTGCCAAAGCAATTAGAAGTCTGATAGTATCCATTCTTGCCACACGGGAGCAAATGTTTCTTCATAGATCGACACCATATTCTTGTGTGACACCTTTAGCAACCAATCTAACTTTGCATTTATCGACTTCACCATTTTGCTCTTTGTATTTTTCTTTTGAGAGATCCATTTTACCCCTATTATTTTCTTTCGGTGGTGGAGAGATTAATTCCCAAAGTATGGTTTCTATTAATAGAAGATAATTACAGCTTTCATTGCCTCTCTCCATTACGGAATTCTCGAAGGCTTCTTCATAAGGATTCTTGGATCGGAAACATTTAGGACAAAAGGAACAATTCTCCTTAATTTCTCTAGAGTGTTACGGTTTCTTTGGTGGTGTTTTCACTTTGATCATTACTTGATGCACTTTTGCATACGTATCCTACTGCTTATTGAATCTGATTCCCTTGTAGTATCTATAACTCTACTGCCATCTGCTAAATTATTGCCAGAACTATTACCAACAATTGGTACACTTGATGAGATAATTACGTGAGAAGATGAATTTTTACGATTCCCACTCCCAATGTTTTACATTCATCAAAGGCGACATCCACTGCTAATAATAATTTTTCGATGAGGGATTCGAGCAGTACGTAGCTTTAGAGATCATGACGATAACCAACAAAGATGCATGAGCTCTAATATCAAACTTACGTAAATTCGTATTTAGAATTTTTGTATAAATAATACAACCAAAAGATTTTCAAATGTGACACCACAGGTTTATTTCCAAACCAAGCCTCATATGGAGTTCTATCCAAAATTGCCTTAGTTAGAGACAAATTTGTTAAATAAACAACGGTTTATATAGCTTGACCCAGAAGTAGTTTAGTAGAAAGTGCTTGTTATTTAGCATGCTCCTGGCTTTCTCCACTAATGTTCTATTTTTCCTCTCAGCAACACCATTTTCTTTGAGGAATAAGAGTCTTGTAATTCATGTTTGATTCCATAATTTTCTAGCTGTTTAAATTGATTGGACATGTATTACTCACTCTCCTCTATCATTCTTAACACTTTTTAATTTTTAGAACTAGATTGTCTTTCAACTAGAACGAGAAATGGAAAGCGAGGCAAACACTTCCGATTTATTTTTCAACAAAATAAAACCAACTCACTTTCTACTAAAATGCGTCGATGAGCGACAAAGTACAGGATCCTCCAAGTGAATCTACTTGCATGGGGCCCGCATAGATCCGAATGTACCCGATTGTAACCTTTCTTTTTGCTCTCCAAAGACCTTCGAGAATAAAAATAGTTGTCTTGATAACTTTCAAAATACAAGATTCACCATGACTGAGCCCCATTTCACCTTAGAGCAATCAATAACCATCATTTTATGATCGAACACTTGTAGACTTTCAAAATTCGAGATGACCATATCTATCATGCCATAATTGAGAATTTCCACTATCGATATATGCACATTTGTTTGCCCAATTTGTGAAAATTCAATTGGAAATAAATTATTTTTGTTACGATTCACAACCATCAATTGAATACCAACCTTTTTGTCAATAGTCGCACCTCCTCTTTTCAAATATCAGCGATAACCATTAGCAATTAATTGACTACACTGGGTAGGTTATGAGCCAGAGTGGGCACATATTGGACATTATAATCTGGTAGTCAATGCACCTTGAGATCCTTTCCGACCACACGCATTTCTTTATTATCTCCCAGTTTGACCACATGCCTTTGATTCTCATCCAATTTGAAAAATAATTCCTTCCTTCCTGTCATATGACTGGAACAACCACTATCAAGCAACCAAATTGAAGGATGTGGTGAACCTCAAAAATCTCGGTATACACCATGAAGAGACCTCCAAATTCGCATCACGTATTCTTACCACCACTATGAGCTTAGGAAGCTTTCTCCTATATTCTTGTCTTTATACCAACAATTTGACTAAATATGACCAAAATATAGTGATAAGGCTAGTACATTTCTCAAATTACCTCTAGCGAGGCCTCGATAGTTTAATTGACCACTTTTGATCTGCAGAATTGCTCTGCTTTGATTACTCTACTGTGGTAACATCATCAATAAATGCGCCTCATACCCATAATTCCTTCCCTTCTTCTTGAGAAGCTCCACGCCTCTACCACGATTGAAATACCAATCCTCCTCTGCTAGTTGATTCTCCCTTCATGATGAGGTTTTGTCTTCGAGTTACTCACGAGAGCCCTTCTCAATAGACACATCATCTTGACTTAACAACAAATTTTCATGAGCTTGAAGTGAGCTGACTAACTCATCCATAGTTAATTTTGCTAAGATCCTTAGCTTCACTAGTAGCTGCAACTATAAAATTGTATTGTTGCGAGAGATTCGAGATATTTGCTCCTCCTAACCCCTTTCATCGGTCAACCGAAATCGGGTAACTCTAACCAACCTGCACGAATTTCCTTCATTCTCTTTTTGTGTAAATTCGCGAAGGATTGCCTCAGCTTTGGATTCTCCAACGCCATGATCTTTGGACTTCCTTGAGTGGATTTTAAGAGCATCCCATGCTTTACGCTACGATGTGAGCGGTGCAATTCTAGAAAACAAGGAGTGTTGCACCACATGGCGAATAAGAAAGCCGGGCATAAGAGCATCCTTACGTACATTTTCTAACCTACCTTGGCTTTTCTTCGAGAGAAACCACTCAACCGCTACGCCATAAACTATTGCGGTGAAATAAAGGTCTTCATCCTTGCTTGATACTCACGTGATCGTAATCTTCTCCATGCAGGCGAGGCGCTGAGGATCGGCAAACTAGAATAACCGGATGAGCGCTACTTGAAAGCCATCCAGAACAAGAGTGGGGGCTCCTTCTTGCTTTACACTGCATGAGCCAGAGCTCTGATACCGCTGATGGCAACAATCCACCGAGATAAGATCAAGAACGACGAGATGAAGATTAGTGAACGACGAGACAAGGAAGAAGATGAGACAACAACGGAGATAGGAGAATTCAGAGAAAAGCATATTCACACACTCACGGCCATTCACATGTCCGCCTTACTCTATGCACATCATGTCATACACCCTACTTATCAAGGACGTACATACACATGGCCTCTCCAACGTTCACATCCACAAACAAGGGACTCAATTTAACTGTGATACAAACAAGACATACTGACTTGCCTCGAACTTGAGCACACAAACCTTGATGATTAAATCCTGGCTTTCCATTTCAATTCCACCGGTTCCCTCCATAGCGACGACTCCTTCTTGACTTCTTGATTTGTCATTTTGAATTTCCAGTATCCTTGATGTCTTCCATAATCCTCCAACACCAATGGCGCCAATTCCGCTGATAGTGCTCGACCACAAGGAGAAGCACTTTCCGCCCGGCGGCGTGGTCGCGAGGGCGTCATCATGGGCATCTCACATTGGCCTCACCAGTCCCCATTCACCTGGCACGCCCGAGATGACGTCTGATCTCAGGGATCCTTCCTTCCATTCTGCGTCACAGCATTTGAGACTCACAGAGTCACTGGGATCCATCTCCATATGGGCCTCGATTGCGTCGCTCTCTATCTCTCTCTTCCCATCCACCTTAATTTCCTCTCTATATCTCCTTAGAGATTTTATAATAAGTACCTGTGACGATTTGCATGGAGTACGGTGATTTTTCCATCTTCTCTCATACTTCTCTTCATTTTCAATGCTTTGATTCACTGTTAGTTTTATTAGTTGACAATTTCTCAAAATACATTAGATCTCAAGGTTATTTAATGAAGCTCTCTCTTAGAGATTTCTCAATATTATACTAATTTTAAGACTAATTTCTCCATCTAATTTTCTATTTTCCTTGGTCTTGATTCTGGAGAATGTGAAGTGGCTTGGGCATACTTGTTTTTCTCCATGAAGCTGCGCGATCAATACAATTTGGTGGCTATGTGATGAGTATTTTTACTATTGCTACATTTGGTCATAATGCTATCCAATTGAGTGTTTCTTATGAAAGTTGAGTTTCTGATTTTGTATTGCTTTTGTTATAATTTAAGTTTTTATGCAACTATGGATTTTGTTTCATTCTTTTTATTGACTCATGTTTCTGGTTTCTCACCTGCTATGATGTGAGTGGTTTTTGTATGTTTTGGAGTTGATTTTTAGGGTTGTTTTGGTTAAATTATGATGGATGGTTGAATTATGATTAATTTTGCTCATGTAAGGGGTTGGATGACATTAATTGGTAAGTATATAGTAAATTGTAGATGTTATTTAGTGAATGCAAATTTGAACACATTTGTTTATCCTTGTACTTACCACTTGCTTTTAAACTGTTTGATGAAATGATTCAAAGAATGGATCAAGTTTGAGTACTCTATCTTGATTATGAATTATTGCTAACGAGAAGCAACTTATATAGGTGTACCACCTTAGAGTGTATTCATGCAAAACTCATCTATTTTCATGTGCCCTGGATGCCACATGACAAAACAAGAGAATAGTGGCAATGCCTTGGGCAAACTAATTAGATATTAAATATAAAAAACTTTGTTTTAAAGAATTATATTGGCTAATAACTTCATTATTCTTTGTTTAGAAATCTCCTTTTCATATTTCACAGCTAATCCCTATACAATTCCTGTCACTTAACGACCATGCATTCTAATTACTCTTAGGAGTAATGGATTTCTGAGAGAGTATGCCTCTCCAATACAGTATTAGCTATTATGTAATAGATTGGCTCATACAAATGAATACATGATTTATTGACATGCTAGTATGTTGCCTGATCAGATTATGTTTACTCTTATAGTATTGCATTCCTCATTATCCTTATCCTTTTTAGAGTAACCCAATAGATTTTTCTTATATTTACTCTTTTGAAGGTTTTATATCAAGACCCAATGTTATGCTTTGATGCCCAGGCACAAACTTTGACCACATCATCTGGAAAACTACTAAAATATGGTTCTCTTATAATCTCAGCGGGTTGTTCAGTCACAAGGTAATATAAAATTTTCTTGCATTATTGTTCCATATGATATTTTTCCTGTGGGTTTGAGTTGATTAACTTGTTTTATATATGAATCTATGTGCAACTCTCATCCTAATATGTTACTATGCCATTGTTTCAGATTACCAGAAAAAAGTTGAGGTAACTTACCTGGAGTTCATTACATTCGCGATGTTTCTGATGAAGACTCACTAGTATCCTCACTGGTAATTCTTGTTCATGGGTAACTATTTTAGTAGATATACTTAATGAGTGTTTGAATTTAATCATTTTATCACAGAAATCAATAATACCCTTCTGTTCAAGAGAGCTGTATTGTTTTCATAAAGGTTGGATATGGTTATTTCCTCTAGCATGGTTTATACTAATTTACAGTATGTTATTTTACGGAATATTTGATGTCAACTGAGCAAATGAAAGTTATTATTAACTCAAACCAAGAGGAAGATCATCCATGCAATCCTCCAAACAATACAAATCTCTTATGTTCTCTTTACATATTTAATCAAACAGGGCGTTTCTGTTGCTTCCCCCAAAAACTGCAAACAAAATGAAGAGAAATAGTCCAACTCAGGTATGATCTTTGAAGTCACCGTTGTTATCAAAATAATTTAAATTTAGTTTCATATCGTTCAATCCTCCAAACAATACAAATCTCTTATGTTCTCTTTACATATTTAATCAAACAGGGCGTTTCTGTTGCTTCCCCCAAAAACTGCAAACAAAAGGAAGAGAAATAGTCCAACTCAGGTATGATCTTTGAAGTCACCGTTGTTATCAAAATAATTTAAATTTAGTTTCATATCGTTCAATCTTCTCAATATTAATTTCATGCATGAAAATTTCCCAGTTCCCTTCGCTCCCGCATCATGTGAGGGCTATTTGCAGCTATACAATCCTAGGTGTGATGGGGAAATTCATATATAGCATCAAGGAATGGTTTGTAATTATAATTCTGTAGCTAAGCTAGAAATGGATAAATAATAAAAATATATAGTCTTTGTATTCATGAATGGAGCAAGTGTAGTTACTGGTATCCATCTTAATTAAAACTATAGTCATCATCGGAGAATCCAAACAAAACTATTTATTTAGAGTAGACAGCCAGTTATAGTGGTATTTTTGGCATACTACATAAAAGTCAGCTTTTCTGCACATTGCTGAAGTAGAAATTGTTTTGCAATATACTTTATGCCTATTATAACAAGTTTGGTCATCAAACTCTTTATGCCAGACCTTTGTATTATATATGGGTTTTTGTTTGATATCATTTTACTTTTGCATTTTATTAATTTCTAATTTTGTTTTCAATCAAATGCATCTTTATTTCCTTTTCTTTAGGTAATTTCTTTGTCCCTTTTCAATTGCGTGCATTATCATGCATGCACAAGCAAACCCAAATTTTGAAGATTTGCACCTACCCATGATATTCCATGCTTTCTCTTGTGCATCTTTGTACAAATCCTCTGGGAATCTTATTTTAGTGTTTTCCCAAATTAATTGTTAGCTGCACTGAATCTCAAGTTGCCAAGGGTACTCATGCTATATGACAAGTGTTTTTGTTTTTGTTTTTTATCCCCTGTCAAGGTTGAAAGGTCTATACTTATGGTCTTTAAGTAGTATCTACTAGTGATTGGAGTGTTTATTTGAACAATTAAGCCATTGCATATTTTTTTCCCTTTGTTTTGGGAAGTGCATATATGTTATCCTTACTATGTGACTATGCATATATTTATTATTGGAGTGTTTTTTTAAAGGTCTATACTCTTGTTAATACTTATGGAAGATACATCATGAAATTGTTATTTTCTTAGTATATAGATGGTAGTCTTTTTAATTAGAACGAAGCGTCATGCGTGGGAATTGTCTCATAGAATCAATTAATAAGAAAATGCTAATCTATTTAGACGGGGTCGTTTGCCTCTCTCTCTCTCTCTCTCTCTCTCTCTCTCTGTATCTATATGTATCTTTACTTTGGTGTTCTCTTTTGTTTTCCATTATTAGTAAGTCCAGGTGGCCATTGCACATCTCTTGTTTAATGCTATTAAATATATGCTGTGATTTAGTTGTAAATACTTTGTCTTTTCTTGATTTAATTAAATGTACTTTGTTTCTCCTTGAGAGTGCAAGCCGTTGTAACAAATTTATCTACAAAAGGAATTTCTTTCCAACTCTTTTGTTTTTGTAATTGTATGTAAGCTACTTTTTGTAATGTGATGAAAACTGCCTATGGTGTCCTTTTGGCACTTGGCATGGAACATTGTTTCTACAATGCTCATTTATATATATAACTCATCTATGTTTATGTAGGTTCTGATACAACTGGATGTGTGAGGATCCTAGCACCCTTTTGCGGAGTATTTGCGTTCCGACCTTCTCATGGTGTTGTATCGACTATTGGGCTTCTGACAAACACGCAAAGTTTAGATACTGTTGGTGAGTTATGAATCGCCATTACAATTACTCAGTTCAGTTTTTATTCTTGTCATTCTTGAAGTCATTAAACATGAATCATTTTATGAACAAAAATAAGTGTGAGCACTTGCTTTGTATGACAGGAAGAACTTATTGAACATTAGCAGAAAAATTTCAATTTAGGTTTCGCAATCCTTAGAGCATTTAATTGTTGTAAGCAATGTAGTATTCTTTTAAGCTCACAGTGCTCTATTTATATGCAAATATCGTAGAAGTTAAGTATCAGCAACTTATTGTGATATTTAGCGAGGGGTGTATATATCTTATGTTCATCCCATGAGTTATATCGGTTAGGCAATTGACTCCAAATTGTTCATTATTCTTGAATTATCAGTTAGAGACATTACTAGGCTATTATTCCCGAACATTTCACGGTTGAATTATGTTTTAAATTCTGGCAATGTACAAGTCATAAAACACACTTTGTATAGTTTTTTGTTTGCATACCAGTGAATAATAATAAGCTGTTATTGTAAAATCTATGAATGACAAGAAAAAGAGAGAAACTCCTTTGATTTTTTCTCTTTTCCAACCAAGCAGACCATCATTTTAAGTTTATGATTATTTCTTTATGTCGGCCTACCTATGGATAAAATCATGTTCTATCTGGCATAAAAGAGCTGCATCATCTCCAGACAACTACAGAAATGATAAAATGATGAGAATCATAGTTACCAAAAACGCGGTACGATCCAAGTCGCGAGACGGGTACGGATACAAAAAACGATGCTTGTAGTGTATCCGATCACGGTGGGGGTAGGCTTAGTTGGTACGATTAATTCGATTCGAGATACGATTGAAAATTACATCCGAGTCGGTTATATAAAATACATACCAAATTATAAGACTTTAATTTTAATTGAAAAAAAAGATGTTCTTAGATTAGTAAATAGATCCAAAAGTGTATAAGAATAACATTTAATAAGAAAAAAAACATTATAATTAAAGTTATAAAATGAATTAAGCAAATTTTAAAGAACTAATTTTATTGCAATATTAAAGAATGTATAGATTATAATTTTATATAATAAAATTTTATATTATATAATAATTTAAAAACTTACACTAGATTTTTAAATAGATAGCAATTTTATCTATAACAACTTTTAAAATCTACTAAATTGTAGCATTATCTATACCTAGTTAGATAGATTTTTTATAAAATCTACGGTTAATTAATTTTGATTCGCCCCTCTCATCGACTCAGATCGCGTACCCAATCGATCCAGAAAGAAAACGAACTCCAATTGGGTACGAAAACGAACTCCGATTGGGTATGAGAATTTATATGAATGCAATGGAAAGAGGAACAATTATTGTAACCATTTGTCATAGCCATGCTAAAGTTGCTTAAATCTAAGTTTGAAGGTGATTTGCATGTCAATCCTCTCACTTATCACTCACTCACCACCTTTTATTTCCTTTGCCAAATAAAGACACTTGATTCTTGTATTATAGATGGATGGTAAGTTTTCACTTCGGGACACCACCACAACTGATTGTAGCCATGGATTCCATCATGAATTTTGAGGTATTTGTTGATTTTCACTTTGAAAGAGCTGTTGAAGAGCTTCCAATAACTGCCTCTCTTCTCATGACAATGTGTTACTTGACTTCATTATCTGTATGCAATTAAGTGAAATTCCTTAAAAAACATATAACAAAGCAACTATACAATATTTCTGTAGAAATAATTATTGCTTATCAACAGAATTGTTTGTCTCTACTTGAATTCATTTGCATCATTAAAGTGCGCTGTTTTTATTTGATAGGATTCATTAATGGAATTCATTAAGAAATTAATAATTAAAATAATTATTAATTATTTTCATAATTAATAGTACCACTTGCTATAAGTACTTCTCTTAAATGTTGCTTGCTTTGTGTATGTAGTTGCATAACAAGGAATGGTGCATAAGTATTCTTCTATGTCCCCTTCATTTTTTTAACTTCTTTCTGAGAAGGGTTGGTTTAATAATATTGCTTATGCAAAAGTTTATTTGACTGAAAGAGTTGTAATGCATTTAAATGTTTTGGCTTTTTTCTTTTCCTTTTTATTTTTGGGTATGATCATGTGTTCCTTCAATGAGAAAAAAATCAAATTATGTTAGTAATAAAGGAATTGTTGTTGAAATTGGTTGCTTGTATGGTGAACTTTGGTTGTATTCATGTAAGTCATGCTTCTTGTCGTTGTTAATGAAGACTTATTATACTTTTCACAACAAAAATGTGGTGTTTTCTTATTCTCAATGCCTAATGTTTTCTTTAATTGCTCACTTCATCTTTTGTTCTTTTTTTTTTAGGGAATTCTTGGTTGATCTCACGACGGACCCTGGCACTCTTATTCCACCAGATGTACTAAGTGCAAAAGATGCGCCTTTAAGTTCAGTAATTCATGACTAGTAGAAAACTTCAATTCCTGGACCACAAACAAATCAAGGGTGACTTATCGGGATCCAAATAGTTATATAAAAATGAATCTGGGGCTTCATCATTCGATAATAATATCTTAGATAAAAGTTCAAAGCATGAGAAGATAGTACAAGTATGTTCTGTTACAAGTAGTGGAACATCATCCATAACAGTTGGTAGTAGTTCAAGTACAAATGCAAAGGGTTTGTCTTCTGATCAGCCAAATCGGTTCCCTTCAAAGCAGAAAGCAATTGCTGTAGCACCTTTGGATGCTAATAATTCGGTTAGTGAGAAACTCAGCATAGTACCAAGTTTACAAACTGCTGAAGATTCTAGAAACCTTTTGCTGAGCTAAACCCTTTCCAAGAAGTTGGAGTCAGAAAAACTTCTGGACCACCCAAAGTTACTGATAATAAAAAAATAAGAGTATCAGAAGCGTAGAGAAAGCATTGCTCCATTACCTATAAGGCCATAAGATCCATTGATTTGGAAAAAAAACGCCCTGCTTGCAATGAGGTTCTTGTTAGATTTTATTTTCTTGGTACTAGTGGGCCCTATATGGGCTCTATATGGGCTTAGGGGTCTTACACCAAAAAGTCTCAAAACTTAGTGGCTCAACTCCTATACCTATATATAAACCCATTACACTTCTATTACACAACTGATGTGGTACTATATTTCCAACAGTTCCAAACACAAAGCAATATAAATTTGTGGAAGGAATTTTACTGAGAAAAAAGATAGTAATGAATGATCATTATGCTTCCTTTTCTCATCAATCAACTGTAGATGGGAAGTCATTGCTTGATGGATCTAGTGGAATTGGTAGCTCATTTGTCACTGGCAGAGATACTTCTGATAGTAAGTTGAATGGTGCCTTAAGTGCTGGTCGTCCTTCTAAGTTCAACAAATCGAACATTTCCTCTGGATTGCATCAAGATGTTAGGATGTATATTGGACAAACTACTTCACAAGCATAAACAACTAAATCAACCATCAGAAAGAAAAACAAAAATGATGACCAGATGGCTTTGCAAAGCTCTGTTGAAATGAATGAACCAATAAATGACATTGAAAAACATGATTAGAAGAAGCACTTGGGTGATAGTTTTATGGGGACAGACATGTCATTGAAGAACCTAGAATCCTCTTCCTCTCCTTCGGAAGTGAGGTCAAGCAGGCTTGATTCAATGCTTGATGATGTGGTGGAACCAGAAATCCCGCGGGAGCGCCTTGTCATTGGGGAAAGGATTGGACTAGGAACCATTTTCTTATTGATAATGAATGATTTCTTGGAGTTCTCTCTACATAGATGGGAAAATGCTTATATTTAGAAATTTAAAACACAATCAAATTATATTTGGTACATATCTAATCAGGTGAAACACAACTAATTTCATTCATATATATCATTTTACTATCATGATGTAATAAAATCGTGAAGCCCTTATGTTTACAATTTTTAATTTTTCATTATCAGTGATTAGTTGTTTCACATTGTTTACTGAAAATAAGCAGATGACACCATTTTTCTTGCAATATTTGTCTTTTAATGTGCACCATATTTTTCTTGATAACTAATTATGTGTTGTTTTTGTTTCACTGAATAGGTTCTTATGGGGAAGTGTATCGAGTAGATTGGAATGGCACGGTGAGCCGTTAATTGCAATATCACTTGCACTCTTTATTATTAGAAACATTCCAAGTTAAATAAAAACTATTTGAATTTTTATTTTTGGAATAAAGTGGAACTATTTGACTTTTTCTAGTTCTGTTTTTAGAGTTCTTTTTTGCTTTTTTTGCCCAATAGTTAATTTGTTTTGTCTTATGGTTGACTATCCTCTATCTTTATTGTATGATAGATTTCTGACATTGTGTCTAATATGTAAGCATTCTTATCTTTGATGCTTTGAGTGCTTATTACTATGATAAATGAAGGTAATTTTTAAGGATGAGAAGTGTTTTGACAGTTAGGCCTTTTTTCTCATAGTTTGGTCTTATTTAAGTAGGATATTGAGGTTTAACTTACGGTTTTTATGGGCTACTTTCGACAAAATGCGCAATGGTTGAAATTGAACATGTAGTAGATGTGCAATGTGAGGAATTTCATAATAGGGCTTGATGGTTCAAGTTGTGGATATGGATTACCAAACTGTTTGACATGACTTTCAGATAATTTTTTCTGTTAAATTTTTTTTATATGCTGATTGATTTTGTTATGTTCCTATTTTTCCATGTAGGGCAATGGGGATAGAGTCCTATTGTTTGAGAGTATCAGTCATGAAGTTGTTTGAATATATTTTGTATGAGGAAGTAGTACCTAATTGAGTTATTTAGAGATAACATAGAGAGAATTTTGTTTTTATAGGTTTGATTCTTCTGTAGTGCATCTATTTGAAAGGAATATTTTCTTTTAGTATAAATTGTTGCAAGAGATTAATACTAGTGATGATATTTGTTGTGGGCAAATGTTCATTGGAGTGTGGCAAATGTTGGTTTCTAATAGGTAATGGAGTACACTTGATGTAATCATCGCAAGAGGATGGAGGATTCTTGATTATGATTATTTTAATAGTTCAACCCTTGCTTAGTTTTTTTTCCTATATGCTATTCTTGGTCTGTATCCTTCATAGCATATGTCCTTTGGCTGTGATCACAAGTGAATCCATAAACAAGTGAGCTTGTGTTAGCCATTCACAGCAGCCACTAAGAGTATACTCCAGAAGAAAGAAGGTGAATGGTCAAGGCAATAACTGTGCATGACCACTAAAGGGTATTATGGGAAATTCCATATTGATACTGTGACCAAGGGTTCACGTGCAAGGATTATATCAAGGGTTAGCAAAGGGGATCTGGAGGAAAGAAAAGAAAGAAAGCTTTGATAACCTTACAGGTTGGCCTCTATCTTCCAATTACATTCTACCATTGGTGCGGTGAGCGTGGTCGTTCCCGAGCGTTGATGCCGCCAACTAGGATGGAGCAGCGTGTCGACTCGATAGAAAGGAACTTGGAATCGATGGGAGAGGAATTACAGAACTTGAAGATTCATGCCTCAAAGGCGGACCAGGCGGTGGCGGGTATTTTGGATGAAGTAGCGCGCTCGAGGCAGCAGCTGGACAACATTTAACAATTATTGGTAACTTTTGTGAAAGGAAAGGCTATCGATGAACATCAACATCCTCAACCTTCACCAAATCCAGCGTCTTCTCCTCCAGATCCGGCGGCTTCTTCTCCAGATGAAGTACTTTCTGCGGCTGTGGAAGGCCAGCGGGTTTTGTCTCGCATGATTTCTTTCGACGAGATCCAGATTGCGGCGAAGAAAATCAAGATGCCCAACTTCAAGGGCGACGACCCTTTGGGATGGGTTCGGTGGGTAGAGCAATACTTCCAGATTCAACAAACTCCGGATGATATGAAGGTCACACTAGCATTGGTGTCGATGGAGGGCCACGCACTCCATTGGATGACCTGTTTACAAGAACGCCGACCTCTCCTTACTTGGCAGGATGTGCGCCGTGAAATTTTAGCCAGATTCAGTAGTGCTTTGGCCTTGAACCCGTATGAAGCAATTGCGGCAGTGAAGCAGACAACTACGGTGGAGGTCTACATCTATGAATTTGTAGAAAAATCAGCCCAAGTGCAAGGGTGGCCAGAGGTAGCTTTCATAGGCTAGTTCCTCAATGGGTTGAAAGATACTATCGGTGCTCATATCCGATCGCATGAAGCTCAAGACCTCTACGGCACGATGCAATTAGCTCGTGAGGTGGAGAATGAAATCGAGATTTGTGGGAAGAAGATGATGACGAGTGGATCATTTTTCCCATCTTATGGACTTGGTGCTCGGGCTGGGTCAGTCTGGGACATCACTCGGTCAGAGGATGGTGTGCTCGGGCATTCCATTACAGCTAGCAGACCTAGAACCCCAAGGCCTCCTTTTTTAGGACCAGCGTTGCATGTCAATCGGCGTGTCTACTCAGACACTGGCTCAAAGGTTGATTCGGCCACAAGTTCGCACCATAACAGTGCAAGTTCCAACTCAATAACAAGCCATTCCGAGTTGAATCGGAAAACTCGTCAGTATACACAAAAAGAATTTCAAGATTTACGAGCCAAAGGATTATGCTTTCGGTGCCATCAACCTTTCCACCCTCTTCATCAATGCCCGAATAAGACCTTCCGTGCTCTTATTTTGGGAGAGGAAGAAGAACAGGACCCCAGTAACATCTCTACATCGGAAAGTGGTAACTTCCCTAGTACTCTAGAAGATGGCGCTCCCCAAATCCTGCAGATGGAACTTCCTTGTTTCGCCATAACTTCAAATCGGAAGATTAGCACGATGAAGATTATGGGGAGAGTATTAATGCTTCACCAGTTATTGTGATGATCGATAGTGGCGCAAGTTATTGTTTCATCTCTCCTACATTGGTTACTCGTCTAAACTTACCCATTTCTGTGACACCTACTTTTAGGGATGGCAACGGGTAGGGTATAGATAGGGTATGCCAAAACCCTTACTCGTACCCGTAATCCCTACCCCATACCGGTACCCTTCAGGGTAAAAAAAAATCATACCCTTACCCTTACCCGCAGGGTACGGGTATACCCGCAGGGTACCCGCTTACTCGTTGTTCAAATTATAGAATTAAATTTAAATAATAATAAAAATAAATTAATTATACATTATATTACAATCTTTAAACACATGTCCATAAATTCAAAATTACAAGTTGATATATATTTGTTTATCTTAAATTATATAATCACATAAAAATAACGTCTGTTTAGGACTCAATGGTAACTCTACCTTTTGTTTTGTTCATGTTTAACCATCTTGGTTTTTGTTTAAAATTTTTTTCATATATCTACTATTTATATTTTATATAGCTTTAAATTTTATAAATATCTAGTTAAGATTTTGAATATAAAAAACATTATTAAGTAATTCTCATAAGTTATATCCAATTGATTTTTTATTAGTATCTTATTTTTCAAGATGTTCTTATAATTTACAGAATAAATTATTATAACATTATTTTTTATATTTGTTTATTTTTTAATTTAATTATGATTCTTAATATATATCTAAAATTCAATTTTGATAATATTATCAAATATAAATATAGAAATTAAATAAAATTTAAAATAATATATTAAGAGAATTTGAAGTTTTATTTTCAAATTAATCACCATGAAAATAGATATTGAGTAAATTGTGAGTAAATGTTTAGTTTAATAAAAAATTATATATATATATATATATATATGAGAGGGTAAGGGTACGGGTACGGGTTTTACCCGTACCCTCTTCAACGGGTAAGGGTAAAGGTAAGGGTACGGGTAGAGTAGGGGCATACCCTTACCCGACCCGTACCCGCTCAAAAACTAACGGGTAATACCCTTACCTGTACCCGTACCCAGTCAAAGAGGGTACCCTCTTTGACCGGGTATGGGTACGGGTATACCCATCGGGTAGGGTACAAATTGCCATCTCTACCTACTTTTGGGGTGAAATTGGGTGATGGTCATTGCAGAGAAACTCATGGGGTTTGCCGCAACACTGTAATATCAATGCCTTCAATTTCGGCGACAGTGGATTGTTATCTTTTTCCATTAGGTGGAGTTGATGTGATTTTGGGAATCTCATGGTTACAAACCTTGGGGGATGTCAAGGTCAATTGGTCCAAAATGACAATAGCAATCGCTCACAATGGGGATTACATACAAATCACGGGGATCCCTCACTTTCCAATTCAAGTATTTCTTGTCATTCTTTGCACCGCCTATACGATGTTGAGTTTACAGCACTCTTGTGGTCCTCGGTTTTGGGTGAAGTATCGCCACCTCAACAGTTTTTTCTGCAGATTTACATCAGTTGCTTGAAGAATTTGCAGCTGTATTTGAAGAATCCAGTGGCCTTCCACCACGACGACCTACAGACCACCAAATCCTTCTTAAAGAAAGAGTCACAACCATCAATAGTAGGCCCTATCGGTATGGTCACATCCATAAAGATGAAATTGAGCAGTTGGCTGCCGAAATGATAGCTTATGGGATTGTGCAACCCAGCAATAGTCCCTTTGCTAGTCTAGTTTTATTGGTTCCCAAGAAAGATAAAAGCTGGAGGTTTTATGTTGACTATCGGGAGCTTAATAAGGCCACAATACTAGATAAGTACCCTATTCCTATCATCCAAGAATTACTAGATGAATTGTATGGGGTTTGATTTTTCTCCAAAATCAACCTCTGATCCGGATACCATCAAAATAGAGTGCGACAAGAAATTCCAAAGACGGCCTTTCGCACACACTCGGGCCACTATGAATTCAAGGTCATGCCATTCGGTCTTATGAATGCCCCGATGACTTTTCAAGCCACAATGAATGACATTTTCTGGCCGTATCTTTGTAAGTTTGTACTTGTCTTTTTTGATGACAAACTCATTTATAGTGTGTCTTGGCAAGAGCATCTTCTCCAAATGATCTTACTTGGTTTGAGCATGAGATGATCTCTAACGTGAGCAAATGAAAAAAATGGCATCTTACTTGGCTTGAACTAATCCTAGTCTTCATAACTCTCATCCTGCAAAGCTAAGAATATTCAGTAAATTAATTATTTTTAATAAGTTAATGTTATTAGTTTTAGTTACATACTTATGCACATAAAAGCTTCCTCAATATTTTTGACAATATAAAGACTTTATCACTCTCATCCTGCAAAGACAAGAATATTCGGTAAATTAATCATTCTTAATAAGTTAATGTCTTTCTTTGTTTCAATAAATTAGCCTGTTGGTTCTTTAAAAAAAATGTCCATGCATTTAATAATAATCCAATTCTTGGTGTTAAAATAATCCATGGTGAGATTTTATCGAGTTAATAATACGGATATAATGAATTTTAAAGCTCCTTATATATCTATCTATATATATATATATATATTAAAAAACCTTAGCATGAATAGTAAAAAAGAATTTCATAATTAAAAAAAAATCCTTATGTTATAGTGATTGATTAATGAATAGAAAATTATATTAATAACCAACTTATTTTAACATTCATGAATCCACAGTACATGTGAAGAAGTTGGAAATAATAAAAGAACTGCATGAAACTAATTAATTACCATTCTGAAATCTGGCCGAAGGTGAGATGGGATGGTGTCATCATCCCACTCTAAGCTTTCCCACCACTCTCTCACATATAACGTCTATCATTCTTTGATTGTTGTTACTGCCACTTTTAAATGGTAACTTCTTAATATTAGGACATTTAAACACTGTAAGCCTTGAAAGTCGGGGAAATCCAATGCAAAATTGCTTATGCTCACTAATTTTGGTAGCCGAATTATATATAGAAGTTGCAATTCAAGGAATGTTGGGCGGTGTTCTGAGACTTCTTGTTGTTGGATTTCTCTCTCCTCCTCGATGTATAACAATGTTTCTATCTCCGCACAATCACGTACTTCAAGCCATAAAAGTCGAGGGAAATTCAATGCAAAATTGCTTATGCTCACTAATTTTGGTAGGTGATATAAATCTAAATTTCACAGGGCAGGAAACATCGGGCGTTCGGAGACTTCTTGTTGTTGGATGCCTCTCTCCTCCTCGATGTAAAACAATGTTTCTATCTCTGCACAATCTTTTATATTTAACCGATGAAGACATGGGAGATGCAGAACCCAAGCTAAATTATCCAAATTACATTCTGATATATATAACTCCTTAAACACATGAAAATATTCTGGAGGCGATTGAGATGACTCCCAAGTAATGTTCTGCAGTTTTTGACATCATGGATTTCGAGCTTATTGAGATGACTCCCACTTCCATTCATCACAATCTGCTCAAGCTGTGGGCATGATTGAATTTTTAGTTCTTGCAAGAATTCAGATGACTCACAAGTAATGTTCTGCAGTTTTCTGGCAACAAGGATTTCGACCTTAATGAGATGACTCCCACTTCCATTCATCACAATCTGCTCAAGCTGTGGGCATGATTTAATTATTAGTTCTTGCAAGAATTCATGATCTTTGAAGATTAAAGTATCAAATGAAAGATAGATCAAGTTATCCACATTGGCTAGATAAAGATGAGTAGTTGGCAAACATGAGAGTTGTTGGAGAACCTCTTCTGATACTACGTGCATTCCTATTGCTTTGATGTTGTTGTGTTTCTTCAATAGCTTTAACTCTTCCGGTTCTACCCACCCACACGGATATATGTCAATGACCTTCAAATTCTATAATCTTGACAAAAGACCATCTTCTACCTTGCCCAAGTTCATTGTATATTTGTATATCAGATATTGCAATTTCTTCAAATATACCAACTCCTTTGGAAGTGATGAGATCTTTGTGTATGAAATATTTAGGTATTGCAAATTAACCAAACATTTGATGTCCTTTGGAAGCTTTTTGATACCAGTGCCTTTAAGACCCAAATATGTCAAATTTGGCACCTGTCTGAAAAATCCTTCAGGAATATTTCCCAAATCATGGTTATATATCATCATTAAACACAACAAATCAGAACATGGCTGAGACAAAATTGGCAAAAGCTTTACCCTGCCTCTTATAAACAATCGGTTCGCGGATTTCCAATTCTCTGCATCTGTTGATGGTATTTCTGCAGCCTCATTATAATCTTTCACTATCCATTTATTCATGTTCCTCCCACAGTCTGTTGCTATCCACATTGCCATCTCATAAATTACATCAAGTAACCTCACATAACCATGATCAAAAGAATACAATAAACATGATTCCTCTAGAGTCTTAAGGATATTTTCTCCTGTGCCATAAGCTTCTTGCAAAATTGTCAAAATCACCAATCAAGCCTAATCCCATCAAAAACTCTACAATAATCTGTTTATGTTGTCCTCACAACATGCAAATAGATAAGAAACACTCCTTGAAATGATTAGTTAGATTATCATAACTGAATTTCAAAATTGGAAGTAATGATTCACGCACACCTTGAACTACTTTTTAGTGCTGAATTCTTTTTATTGAGTTCAAAGTAAATTTCCAATCTTGGACATGATTTTTGTTTGACATGGCCTTACCAACCACTTTCACGAGCAAGTGGCAAACCACCACACTTCTCCATCACCTGCCATGCTATTTCTTTTAAACTTTTCATCCGACTCAATAACAACTAGATTTACATTGTCCTTGAAAAGATCCCATGCTTCATCCGATTCCAAGCATTCCACTTTGATGGTATTTTCTCCTCGCACCCATCTTGGCACACACATCTTCGGGATCGAGTAGTGAAAAATCACTTTGTGTTTATATTGCTTGGTGGAATTATACGTCGCTATAAGGATGGGGAATTCCAAGATCAATAAGATCCACTTCTTCCCATATATTATCCAAGAGCAATACAAAGTTGCTAATTTTTAAAACATTAAGGGTGTCATTTTTACCAGCATGCTGCAATTGCAAACTTTCAGAAATCTGTTTTCGAAGTTCTTCCAACTGAATATCTTTTGAAGCTTTGATAAATCTCCTGGTCCTGATGGTATGAATGTTGAGTTTTACAAATTTTTCTGGAATGATCTTGAGAAACACCTAGTGCCTACCATTTTCTATTTTTTTGAGAAGGCTGTGATGCCTGGAGCCTAGGGTAGGACCTACATTACCTTAATTCCCAAAAGAGAGAACCCTAAATTTGTGTAATGTGGCCTACAAGATTGTTACCAAGATTCTGGCTAATCATCTCAAGAATGTTGTTGCTTGTTTGGTTGGTAAAGAACAGTGTGGTTTTGTGCATGGCCGCTCTCCTGTTGACAATATTATTGTGGTTCAGGAAATGATTCACTCTATTAATCAAGATAGGAGTATCCCCCCTAGGATGATCCTCAAGGTGGATATTGAAAAGGCCTATGATACTATCAATTGGAATATCATTTATGCTACTCTTATCAAAATGAACTTTCCTAGTATTTGGGTCTCTTACATTCGTGCTTGTCTCGAGGCTACCTCCTACTCTATCCTTCTTAATGGTAAACCTTCAGTTTGGTTTTGTCCTCACAGAGGTGTTAGACAAGGAGACCCTTTATCTCCTTACATTTTTATTTTGGTTGCCCAGAATCTCACTGCAATTTTGAATCATGCTAGATTTCTTGGTCTCATTCCTGGTTTTTCCAATAGCTTGACTCATAATTTTAACCATCTCATGTATGCCGATGATCTCATCTTGATTTCCTCGGTGACTAGAAGGGCTGCTAGAAACATTGCTTTTTGCCTTAACCTTTATGCCTATCTTTCTGGTCAAAAGTCCAACCAGGTGAAATCTGAGATTTTCTTTCCCCACTGGTTTAATAAAAGGGTTTCGATCAGAATCTGTAATATCCTTAATTTTAATCAAGGAAAAACTCCTTTCCTTTATTTGGGTGTTCTCATTTCCCCCAAGCGTCTGGCCCTTGCTCAATTTGACTCTATGGTTACAAGGCTTAATCGTGCGGTGGCCAATTGGGGTAAGATTAAACTATCTAAGGCTGGCAAATCAGTTTTTATCAACAGCATTCTTTTGTCCACTCCCATTTATTACCTTGCTGTTTACCCTATTCCTGATTCTATCTTGGCTAAGATTTCCACGATTGCTAGGAAATTTCTTTGGGCTAATTTTGATCATGGCAGTGGTATGCCCTTGGTTAATTTGGATATTATCACATCTAGTAGATCTGAGGGGGGTTTAGGTATCCGTAATTTACTCAAGGTCAAGCACTCTCTTATGGCTAAGAACCTGTTTAATTTTCTTAATAAGCATGATTCTTTTTGGGTGGATATTGCTCATTTGAAATATGGGGATTTTAATTTTTGGTCCATGAAACCTCCTGCCAATTGCTCTGCTTTCTTCAGAGGCCTGTACTATAATGCCAATGTTCTTAAGCCTTTCCTTTGGATTAATTGCCTCAATCCTGCTGTTACCTCTTTCTTATACCACCCGTGGTTGTTTGATACCCCTCTTGCATTTAAACCAGTGTATCTCAACATGAGTATTAATGTGGATGACTTCCAAATCAGTGATTTGCTTGACAATGGTAGCTGGAATCTGGAGGCCATGAATTGCCTCTTTGGCTTCAACTGGAGCTCTCCTGTTATCTCTTTTGGTAGTATTTGCCATGAGACTGATAATCATTGGGTTTGGTTTCCTGCTTCTTGTGGCAACAGGCTCTCATCTAATATCTATAAGTTTCTTAATAAAAATTCTTGGGTGGATCAACAATGGTGTGGTTGGTCTAATATTTTGAAACTCAATATTGCTCCTAAAGCTAAATCTTTTATTTGGCTGTTGATGCATGGTAAACTCAAAACATATGACTTTCTTTATCACCTTAATTTGGGTCCTCCTGATCCCTGTGTGTTTTGTGGTTTAATCTTGAAATCTCCTGACCATCTTTTTAGGCTTTGTAATGTTACTAGTAGAGTTTGGCAGTTGGTTGAATCTCTTCTCAACTGTAAGTTTATTTTTTTAAATGCTCTGGATACTGGTGAGTGGCTTGATTTCAATGCTCAGGGTAATTCTAAATATTTAGCGTCTATTACTGCTGCTACCCTTTGGCAGATTTGGATTAGCAGGTGTAACTTGATCTTCCGGCAAGACTCCCCTGATATTGCAAAAATTGCTAATTTGATCATGATCCATGTTAAAGATTTCTCTACCTGTTCTGCTAACCTTTTGATGCGCAACTACATGATAAACAATCGGCCCCGCCCTGGTTTCTTGGGTGTTTTTTCTGCATCTGCGTGGAACAATGCAACAGGTAAGAGTGGGTTGGGTTTCATTGTGTTTGATTCTAATGCTTTGATCTGTTTTGCAGGTTGTTGTCCTGTTCATCTGGCTGTCAAATTAGAATTGGATATTTAGGCTCTTTGCTGGGCTCTCCAATGTCTTGTGAATGCGAGGGAGAAATGTTTCAATATTTATACCAGTTCTGAGGAGTTATGGCGGTTTCTCTTTCTCAAGGATGATCTGCTCTCGTGGCGTCGGTGTGCATCTTGGCGCTTCTCCTCCAGTTGCTCAATTGTCTACATCAGCCTCAGTTTGAAACCATTCCTCATCGCTGGAACCATGTTGCTCTTGTCTTTGGTGTTCAGTGGCATGCAAGCTCCCGACTTTCTTTGTTTCATCGTGGCATGGAGATTCCAAAGTGGCTCATGAAGCTTTTAAACCAATCTGGTTTTTCCTTTTGAGGTTGTTGATTTTGTTGTTTTGTTTTTGGATTTGATTTGTATCTTGTTGGTTTAGCTTTTGGTTTGGTGTTTTTGTTTGTTTTCGGTTTGTTGTGTCGGTTTGTTTGAACATTTTTTTATCATTAATAAATTAGCCATTATGTGGCTCTTTCCCTCAAAAACATCATCTAACAATGATTTGTTGATTTTTTTCAAGAGTGTGGTCTTGCCTACACCCCCCATGCCCCATATTCCGATCATTCCGACTGCTTCACCTGCCAGGTAACTGCGAGCCATATCAAGGTTGGAGCTGATTTTTTTTTCCCACTGTTCTATATGATTCAGGGACTGGTTTAGGCGGTGATATGTCGGTAAATTTGACTTCTGGCTGTTTTGTTATTGACTAATTTATCTCCTTTTCCAATTTGATTGCATCAATGCTAATCTTATACCTTGAAAAACAATTTAGAGAACAAGAGCCTGCAACACAATTACCTTTGCCATATTCATCCAATAATCGTTCTACCTTATTTTCCTTTTCTCCAACCTGTTAAAAACCAATTCAAATGCTGTAATTAGAAATCTTTGTGCGAACACAACTTGCTTTTTCTATATTATAACAAACTTGAAAAGCTCAAACATAAAATTCTATGATGTAATAATATATGTTAATATATATATATATATATTATTGATTTAGAAATAACCAAAAAAAAAGGGAAAGTAAAAGTCATCCTATATAGTTATGGTAGAAGAAGCTTTACATAGCGAAGCCAGAGTTGAAGTTCATCGCTTAGTAGTTTCCCCTTGTGTTGATTATCATCAAGCTCTCCCTGAATATCGTTCCTTTTCGCTAAGAGTTGTTCCATGGCGTTCTTCAAATCATCAAGTTTCTCTTTGGTGGAGAATACATGGCTCATGTCCTGACGCACAATAGGGCTTTGCATGCAAGAACACAAAGGTGAAAGACACAACTTCACCAAATCCATTGAATCTCAAAATCAATTATGTAGCTACCGAAGACTAGAGACAGGAAGGTTGGGAAAAAGAGGGGGACAGAGAGAGAGAGAGAGAGAGAGAGAGAGAGAGTAGAGAAAAGGAGAATAAGAATTATGTATCATCCTAGGCAAGTACATAGTTCTTACTTTTTAAAACATGAGGGCGTAGTTGCAACTAGCAGCTATTTTTTCTTGAGTTTTCCCAAATGATTGTTCTGTGAAGCTACAATAATGAATAGCATAGCATATGATTGATGTCATATGGATATCCAACAATGACTTTCTAATTTAAAACACGAAGTGCGGTCTTACTGGCACCTCCCATGTCCCACATGGCCTGCTAGTATATATGTAGGTTGAAGCCAATTCATTTTACCATTTTTTTTATAAGAAACAGGGAATGGTTTAGTGTAGAGTTGCAAAGCGGGCGTGCTCGGCCGAGTCCGGACGCGTGACCCGGCCGCGGCCCGGCCACGAGGTTGGGCCGGGTGCACGGCTACGCGACCATATCTCGGGCCGTGCCGTGCCACACTTTGGTGGCCAGCGGGCCGGCACGGCCCAGCTGCCACTGGGTGAGGGTCGGCCCAAGCACGCGGGCCGAGCCCGAGCCTGACCCTCGCCACTAGCCGTTGCAGACGGCCAGCTTACGCGGCCACTCGATTTTTATTTTTTTTGTATTTGTTTCCCCAACTAATTTAAATATTGGAAAAATGACATTTGTAGCCCTTTAACAACTATAAAACGGCTAGTTTTTAAGGCTATTTTAGACTTTAAAATATAATTACTTTTTTACCCTTTTTAACAACAATAAACGGCTAGTTTACAAGGGTATTTTGGGAATTAGAAAAAATTAAATAACCTATAAATACCCTCAAACACTTACATATTTCTCCACACCAAATTACTCATTCTTGTTCTAATCTCTCAAGCATTGAAGACTCCAAGCTCTCTTAGTTCTCAATCTCTTCAAGTTCAAGATTTGAAGTTTATCAAATCCGGCTCAAGTGTTTCATCAATCTGACAATTCCCCCACCTTTTCATCAGTTCATCAATTCGGACTTTTCAAGATAACCACGAATTAAATTTACATCATCAAGGTTGAGGTAACCCTAAACCTTTTTTTATT
Organism: Dioscorea cayenensis subsp. rotundata; assembly: GCF_009730915.1. Lineage (NCBI taxonomy): Eukaryota > Viridiplantae > Streptophyta > Magnoliopsida > Dioscoreales > Dioscoreaceae > Dioscorea > Dioscorea cayenensis. The sequence goes on along the minus strand of NC_052491.1, from coordinate 2,401,396 downwards.
TTTTTATAATGGCGGCTCTCCCAATTTTTCCTTTCGATACACCATAATGAAAACAACTCCGGAAATTTTGATGATTCACAACTTGAGCCTGAGCATGTTACTGAATCCCCTAGTATGGGATCATCCAGTAGTAAGCCTCAAACAAGCACAAGAAAAAGAACTTCGGGTGTATGGCAATTTTATAATATTGTTGAAATTCCAAACAAAGGGACTCGTGCCGTTTGTAAAAAGATTTTGCAAAAATCAACCCTCTTCCCGTTTTATCTATGTTTCTTGATCCCCGTTTTAAAATTGATGGTACTTTTTGTATGCTTGATTCTTATGATGAAAACATGGGACTTGATCATTCAATTTTCAAAGATGAATATCGTTCTTTGCTTCATGATATGTATAATGAATATAACCATACATATGGAAATCGACGAGCTTCTACTTTTGCCGGAGATTTTGAAAATCCTTCTTCACTTTCCAAAACTAAATGTCCGGCCAATCTTATAAATATGATTAGAAGAAAATCTACAAGTGCTTCTTCTTCTTCTTCTTCTTCTAGTACTAGTTCTTTGCATGAATTAAATCTTTTTTTAAATAATAATTTTAATGATTTTCTTACTACCGAAGAAATTAATAACTTTAATATTTTCTCGTGGTGGAAACAACAAGAACATAACTATCCCGTGCTAGCCGCCATGGCACGTGATCTACTAACTCCACCGATGTCTACAATAGCGTCGGAGTCTTGTTTTAGTGCAGGAAAAAGGGTACTCGATGATAAGAGGAGCCACATGAACCAAGAAACAGTGCAAATGTGCATATGTTTGAAGGATTGGTTAGAAGCAGAAGATAGGTTACAAGAACAACGAATACATGAAGAAGGTAGTGATACCGGAGAGGGCCTTACACCATCCGAGCATTCAACTTCAACCCGTATTGATGAAGAAATAGATTAATCAAATGAAGTTTGAAGTTTGTAATTTTCTAAATTGTTTTCGAAGTTTGTAATTTTCTAAATTGTTTCGAAGTTTGTAATTTTCTAAGTTGTCCTCATAGTTTTTAAATAAATGGCAATTTTTTTCCTATATCTATTTGTAATTTATTTTTAGTTTATCTCTATTTTTTCTATGTAATTTTATTTTCTAATATTATGTTAAATTTAAAAAAGTTTATCTTTTTTGTATTCATGTAAATTAAATTTTTTTGCATATTTTTTAATTATTTTTTCTATAATCTTTATGTGTTGTATATTTTTTACAATCAAGAAACTTATATTTTATGATATTTAGATTTTTTTTAAAACAAATTCCATATTTTTAGTATTTTTAAAGTATTTTTTACAATTTTTACAATATTTTTAAAGAATTTAAATAATTTAATATTAAAAAGCGGGTCGGCTGGCCGGTCTGCACGAGCCCGAGCCCACTGGGCTGGGTCGTCTCTGAGGTGGGCCGACACCCTTGTCAGGTGGGTCGTGCGGCCGGCTGCGATGTACAGCCGGGCGGGCCGGCCCATCTTGCACCTCTAGTTTAGTGGTTTAGGGGCTGTATAATCTCCATGGGTGAGATTTCTAGCTATTCTCCTTTCACTTAGTTATCTTCTTTTAAAAATTTTTCATTTTTTTGTTTTGGAAGAAACAACACCACGGGCTATTTATTAAAAAAATTTTATTACCACTCGCTAACTTGACAAACAATTTGGAAAACAAAAGCCTGGAATAGGAAATCTCTGTTATGTTCATCCAATAAATCTGCTTTCACCTTTTTCATCTTTTTCTCCAACCGTTCATAGACCCAATTTAAAATGGCATTGAAAAATCTTGATTTAAAAAGTAAAAAGAAAAAAAGAAGGAAAAAAATATTGTTATATATACAAATACATACATACATATATATCTTTTTGGTGTGCAATACATGGGGAGTTCACTAGACACATGTCTGTGTTTAATTTAATAATTTCCACACAGATTCTAACCAGTAGTGGTGTTATGAGAAAATAAGGTGACTTAGTGGGTAAATTAAGCAATGACACCTCCTCTTCTATAACAATTTATATAATGTAAAATTTTTATAATTATCTAATCAATTGCTTCTTTTATGCCTTTTGGTTAGTCCAATTAAATATATGAATAAGTTGAATTGGCTGATTTAATTATCATTTGCATGTATATGGATACTCAACATATACTATTGAGTAGGTATCTTTTAACATCAGTCTAAAGACTTATTTTCTCCTTAAACATCAAGGTATTAATCTCTTGCATAAGCATCCGTTTTCTACACAAAACAAACACACATAATTAATGAATGAATAAATAAATAAATAAATAAATGGTGGCCCCTGGATTCATATTTTGTTATTTAATTGATTTGCTTTTACCATAGGGTAGTAATTGCATATATACTATAAAAATTTACATTGCATGGACTATATTGAAATCTTTTTCTTTTGTTAGTATATATTTAACTGGCCTAATCAATTCCTTATTTTTTTAAATTATTTTTAGTAAAACCTATAGAAATATATATATATATATATATATATATATATATATATATATATATATATAAAATTCCCTACGCCAGTTAGTGATAATCTCTATTTTGCTTATCATCTTTAAAATGAATTGACCGTAGAATTGAACAAAAATAGTTCCATTTTAGATTGACTTAAGAATATCGGTTAGAAGCTTAATGAAGAGTTTGTGAAAATTAATTTAAAGTTTGAAAGTAAGAGGAATGCGCCATTGTTTTTTTTATTGTCGTCCCATCAATTATTGAGGGGGCATGTGCTATATATATTATTTTAATTTTATTTTATAAAATGTACATATAAAAAGACTGGTTTTTTAAGAATATAGAAATAATAGAAGATTATTTTTAGGCAAAATATTTTTTGCCCATGCCACATATGCCAATTATACCAACTGTTTCATCTGCCAGGTAACTGCAAGCGATTCCAAGGTTGGAGATTATTTTTTCCCCCATTATTTTAGATGCTTCAGGGACTGGTTTAGGCGATGGTATGTCAGTAAATTTTTTTTTTTTTTGAAAAAGTGGATAAACCACATGCATTAACTGAAAATAAGTCCAAACATCAGTAAATTTAAATTCTGGTTGTTTTGCTGTCAACTGAGTTATCTCATCTTTCAATTTGAAAGCTTCACTGCCAATCTTATACCTTGAATAACAATTTTGAAACCAAGAGCCTGCATCACAATTACCTTTGCTATATTCATCCAATAATTGATTTACCTTATCTTCCGTTTCTCCAGCCTGTTCAAAACCGATTCAAATCATGTTCAAAAAATCTTTGTGAGAACACAACTAATTACTATTCTATATTATAACAAATTGAAATTACCAACCAAAGCATAACTTCTATGATGTAATTAATATGCATATACATATACATAAATATATATTCCCATTCTCTCCAAGCTAGATACAGAAGTGAAGGCCTTGATCATTTCCTTAGATCATGTTAACAAGGAGAAACTTGTGCATTGGAATGGTGTTTAACAGTTGTCCGGATCTCCTGAAGGTTATTGATGGAGGGGAGTGCTTGCATGCGTGGTGAACTTGTCAATTGAGTGCTGAACTCTGCCAGTTGCTCATCGCCACCAGCTCTACTTGTTCAAATTCCATGTGCATTGAATGGTATGGCTTCTTCCTTGGCTGGGCATGGCATTTGCAGTTCCTCTCTCCTTATTTCATTGTGGTGTGGAAAAGTCATGAGAGTGGCAGAGTGATCAAGATTTATGTTCTAGTTTCTTTGCCTTTTGCTTGTTATTGTTTTTTGCTTTTTCTTGACAAGGGTTTTTTTTGTTTTTTTTTTGAAGAAGTGGATAAACCACATGCATTAAAATAAAAGAGAAGCCAAAAGTACAGGAAACAAAGCCCAATCCACTAGCCGTGGAACAAATGCAGCAAAAAGAAAGAAAAGGAGGAACAACGGGCCTTCTCTGGAACCCATAAAACACCCACCATGATTACTCCTCACAGTCGACCTGCATCGCCTCAAGAGTAGGGGCATCACCCATCCCCTCAGAACGAAGCCCAAGGAACTCTAGGCTGTGACAGACAATAGAGATAGAGTCCTCAAGCTTGACTCTCAAACCATCGGGAGGTGCAGAGAACCAAGATAAAATCAAAAGGTCAATCTTCACCAAAATAGAGCGCGGACTCGCACATTTAGCAGAAAAGATATAATCATTTTGCGCAAGCCAAATGGACCACACAAAAGCTTTGACCACCCCATCCCCAAAAATCTTGACCGGGGGGCACAACGCAGCCCTCCAATTACCCCACAACTGAGACATCGGTGGGGGAAGATTCGGTAAGTGTAGATCCCTACTCAAGTACGCCCACACTTCCAAAGGGAAGCGACATTGAAGGAAAAGATAATCAGCTGATTCGCAGCCGAATGACACAGAACGCATGTGTCGGTCGGCAGCTTGTTACACCGTCGCTTAGCAAGGTTTTCCAAAGTGAGAATCTTGTTCTTCCATGCTAGCCAGTTAAAAATATTAACCTTTCTTGGACATGGGCCTTTCCAGAAATACTTAGCAATAGGACATCGCAAACCCCCTTCATTAAGGAAACTATAGAAGGATTTAACACTGAAGGCACCATTCGGTGTTAGGCTTCACCATCTTAGGTCCTTATTCATTTCAGCAGGCATACTCAGGTCCGAAATGATCTGCGCCGCATCAGGGTCCTCAACAAATGGCGAACTAGAAAGTAAAAAAACCAGTTCCTGAACCAAACCGTTAGGTCTAGTAGACGCTTGGAAATCATCAGGGCAAAGGTTCATCTATGCGAGACCACTAAACCATCTGTCTTTCCAAAATAGTGATTCAGCGCCAGAGTGAACCTTAACTGTGACACAAGCTCTAAAAGCCGAAAGACATTTAGCAACCCCGGACCAAAAGAAGGAGACCCTCCCTCTTTGTCGACGAAACAAATCCCAGCTAGCCTCATTATAATTGAATTGTAGCACCGTTGCACCGCCCTAGTTCGAGTCAGTAACGAATTTCCACTTCCATTTCCCCAGCAAGGCCAAATTAAAAGAGTTTAAATCCAGAAAGCCCCAACCACCCTGCTTCTTAGCTCTACAAATATTCTTCCAAGCCACAAGCCTACAACCGGGTGATTAATGTCCGGTCCATACCATAGGAAATCTCTTCTAATTCGATCAATATCTTTAATTATCCACTTAGGAAGACGGTACATTGACATCCAGTACGTCGGCACCGCCGATAACACATAGTTAATCAGGGTAAGGCGACCCCCAATAGACAGAAATGATGAATTCCAAGAAGATAACCGCCCTCTCACTTTAGCAATCAAACCCTCCCAATCCTGTTTTCGCGGCCGCCTCCCAGAAATCAGGATGCCAAGGTAATTAACTGGGAGAATCCCCACATCACAGTTAAAAGTTTTCGCAGTGCTCACATCGGGTATCTGCTTCAAATTGGTGGTGAAAGACAAGGTTTAGAAAAATTTGTTTCCAGCCCAGAAAGCCCTTCAAACACTAAGAGAATCAGCTTGATAATCCTAAGGTCCTCCACTTCCCCCACCGTCAAAACCAGGAGGTCATCCGCATAATGTAAATTGCATTTCCCACCGAATTCCCCTAGCGGCACCCCAATCAGGATATGTGAATTAAGTGCATTATCGAACATAGTACACAACACATCCGACACTAGCAAAAAGAGCAGCCGCTAAAGAGGATCGGTGTAATACCCTGAACCTTTGGATACCTGTTGGAAAATATATTCAGGGTATTACTACAGTTGCAGTAAGATTTTTTTACGGAGTAATCTTGTTGAGAAACCCCAAGTGGAAAGAATAAGGACCTAAGTGTGAAAGTTTATAAAAGATTTTTGGTTAAAGAGTAATAGAAAAAGGATTGATATGAAATGTTTCTGAAAACCAAGGACTGAAAGGTAAGGCGGTGGGGATCTTTTTGAAATATTGTGCTATAATCCAGGGAGCATTGGATAATTTTAAAGGACCTTTTGAGAATACTATTTTATAATTCAGGGACCATTTGTGAGTTTTTCAGAGACTGTTTTGTAAGAAATTATGTTTTGAGGGACTAAATGTAAATTTCGGCTGAATCATAAGATTGGAGAAAAATCTAGAATTTGTTCATCTTCTTCTCTTCATCCTTCCTATGCTACAAGAACCCGTGAGAAAAAAATAAAAATAAAAATGAAATTGAAAAGGAAAATGGGAGGCTTGAAGGAGTTTGGAGCTTTGAGAATGCCTGGGAGAAAGTTCACCGGAGTGTTTGTTTGCTTTGGTAAGGATTTCTTGGTGTTGTATTTTCATGTATGTATGCATGTATGTATTTTGGGTGATTTTGGAGGAAATAATGAATTTGTTTTGAGGAAATCGATGATGGAGTTGATGAGAGTGTTGTTGTGAAATTATTTTTTGTGTTGAAAACCCTTGTATTTGTGATGGAAATTGCTTGAAATGGAGATGAGTTTTGCAGGAATTCATCGTAGCAATTCTGTAGCACGAGATTAGGGTTTTATTTGGTTAATTAAATTGATTATGATGATTAGGAGGTTAATGATAATGGTTAGATTGAAATGGGTTGAGTTAGCCAAGTTGAATTGGTTGGATCAAACCAAGTTGGATGAATTGATTGAGTTGAATTAATTTGGTTGAGTTGGGCTTGATCAAATCAAGTTGAGATAGTTTTGGGTTTGGTTCAGTTGATTTGGGTTAAGGGTTTTTGGACTGAACCAAGTTGGTTCAAAAGGATTTTGAATAAGAATTGAGTTGGTTCAAGCTGGTTCAGTTTGATTGAGTTTTGGTTCAGTGCAATTAAGCTTGGTTCAGTGCAATTGAGCTTGGTTCAATGGAATTGAGATTGGTTCAGATTGGTTTAACTGTGTTTATCCTAAATTGAGTTGGTTTAAGTGCAATTGAAATCCAGTTGGATTATGCAAGGTCGGGTTTTAACCGATTGGAGTGAGTGGGCCCAATAGAGAGTCTATTTTTGTTTATTGTATTTTATTTTGGGTTTAAAGGTGTTATTTATTTTTATTATATTATTCTGTTAGGTGTTGTTCGAGCTTGGGAGGGAGTTCCGGGCCCTAGGGAAGGAACCCAAGGACACCGAGTGAGTTGGTAGTGGCTATTATTTTAAATAATTGATTAATTATTATTATTTTTGAAATAATTATTTAATGGCTAGTATTTTGAAAATAATTGTTTAAGTATTTCTTTTTATCATGTTTAATTGGCGTATAATGTTGAGGTATATGTATATTTATTTGCCGTTGATGTTCCTGACAACCGTATTGATACATCAATTCCGTATAATTTTACGTATTTATGAATAGTATAAATACATGTATATGTGATTTAATTATTCGGCTCATGAATTTATTTTTGAATGGTTATATATGCTTTGATTTGGAATGATTTGTGAAATCATGTGCGTGTATTAAAATGTTTTACCGACAATATTTGTGGGACTGGTTTTCATTCCTGGCATAGGAATGGTATTTTGTATTTGGACTTTACTGGTATTATGCATGTATCGTACTGTGAATGTCCTGGATAAGGACCATGTGATATGATTTATACGGTTTGTATTATTCACGCATCTACATGTTGGTTTTGGATGGTGACGGGCTAAAGCCCGACTCATCGCGATGAGTGGGTCCCCACGGGCCAGCCCTTTAGAGTGGCGTGGTGGACTCGAGTGTTGATTTGTCGGATCGGTGGGAGGCGTAGAGCCCCGATTGGATTATACATCGGGATCCCGAGTCACCACATGGGACCGATGGGCCAACGTCAAGGGTGCGAAGACCTTGGCGGCTCCTAACCTAGTCGTGACGGCGGCTAAGTGGGGGAGAGTTTTCAGGCTGTGGAATTGAGAATGAATTTTTATATTACTTGTTATTTTGGGTTTAGTGATGAGGGCGAAGCCCATTGTCGCTCTTAGGGAGGCGGGTCTCTCACAACAATTTGGATTTTCTTAGAAAATTGATTTGATATTGATTTATGACGAGTTTATGTTTCAAAAGTTCTTTAAAGACGTATTTTGCTAGAATTACATTATTTTTGGAAAAAGTTGGAAAAATTATTTGAGAAGTTGGTATTTATATACTTTTATATACATCGTATTTTTAGTATTTGAAATTATTAAGCCACTACTGACTAACCGAATGTCTCTGTAGGCTGCAGGAGCGGGACCCTAGATTGCTCGATCGAGTATAGAGCTAGTCGGGGGTTGAGTCCGGGACTACAGATGGGGTCCCTTTTTCTTTCTTTCTTGTTATTGGTGTCATGATCTTGTAGCGGTTGTACCCGCAAATTAGAGTGACTATATTTATTGTATTTATGTATTTGAACATGTACTTGGTGAAAAAAATTGTAAATTGTGATTTGTAGGTCCGATTTTTGTTTAAAAGCAGGGGTGTCGGTTTCCGATTAAAAGGGAATTTTAACTGATGGGTGCCACATTTACCTCGGTAGAAGGGGTGGGTGTGACAATCGGCCTGCCTAAGACCTCTTTTATATTTCACATAATCATTTGGAGACCCATTAACTAGAACAGAGGCTTTCGATGAACTGAGGATAGAGTGGATCCATCCTAGCCACCTTAGGCCGAAACCCCTCTCCTTCAAAATTTCTAACAGGAAATCTCAATCAACCGAGTCAAAAGCTTTAGCGAAGTCCACTTTGAGGATATGCCCGGTAAGTCTTCTCTTATGAATACTAAAAATTAGCTCTTCTGCCATAGTAATATTATCAAGGATATATCTCCCCTTTAAAAACGCAGACTGCGCTTGGTCCACCAAAGAATCCATCACCGGGCTAAGACAAGTCGCCAGAATCTTGGAAATGATTTTCAGGGACGAGTCTCTAGACAAGGGTTTTTTTAATTTGTTCTTGTCATGTCTCTATTGTTTTTTTTTCTACTTTTTAGTAATAAATATTAGGGATGAGAAGTGTTTTGACTGTTAATCCTTTTTTCTTATAGTGTGGCCTTATTTATGTAGGATGTTGAGGTTTAACTTATGGTTTTTATGAGCTAATTTCGGCAAAATGCTCAATGGTTGCAATTGAACATGTAGTAGATGTGCAATGTGAGGAATTTCATAATAGGGCTTGATGGTTTGAGTTGAGGACATTGGTCACCAAATTGTTCGACATGACTAACAAAAAATTTTTGTTTTTAAATTTTTTTTTTATATATGTTGATTGATTTTATTATGTTCCTATTTTTCCATGTAGGACAGTGGGGATATAGTTTTATTGTTTGAGAGTATCAGCCATGAAGTTGTTTGATTATTGTTTTGTATGAGCAAGTAGTACCTAACTGAATTATTCAGAGATGAGAAAGAGATATTTTTTTTTATATAGGTTTGAATCTTGTGTAGTGCATCTATCTGAAAGGAATATTTTGCTCTAGTATAAAAATTGATGCAAGAAATTGATATAATAGTAATGATATGGGCTGTGGGCAAATGTTCATTTGAGTTTGGCATATGTTGGTTTTCGACTGCCAATGGAGTACACTTGATGTAATCATTACAAAAAGGATGGAGGCTTCTTGAATATAACTAATCTAATAGTTCAATTCTTGCTTAGTGTTTTTATCCTATATACTATTCTTGGTCTATATTCTTCATAGTATGTCCTTTGGCAGTGATCACAAGTGATGCCATAAATCAAGTGAGCTTGTCTTAGTGAGAAGAGGTCACCATAATAGGTCATATAGACACCTAGCTATAGTGTACTGTGTTTCCATTCATTTTATCCGTTGCATAGCTGCTTTATGCAATGTTTGGGCAATTTTTGTGTTTAAAAGAAGTTCTAGGTGATCCTACTAATTTTTATGTGAAGGATCTTTGCTTTATTATGCTATTTAATGCAACTATAGTTTTCTTATCTTGTTTGATCTTTAAATCTTGACATCTTTATGATAAAAAGGGGGTAAGTATCATTGGTGGCCACAAATTTTTCGTAAATATAACGCTGTGGCCACATACGTTTTTTTTGTAACAATGTGGCCACCAAACTTGTCTCCGGTCACACTCATGGCCATAATTTCATGTTTGGGGGTTGTTTTCGGCAAATGTGCTGAGGTGGCGTCCGACGTGGATGGCTCTATAATTGGCCACCTCAGCACCTTCGCCGGAAACAACCCCCAAACATGAAATTGTGGCCATAAGTGTGACTGGAAACAAGTTTTGTGGCCACATCATTACAAAAAAAAACGTATGTGGCCACAACGTTATACTTATGAAACACTTGTGGCCACCAATTATACTTACCCGATAAAAAGGATGCTATAATGTATCTATACTGCATATGAATTTTAGGAAGTGACTGTGAAGAAATTCCTGGACCAGGATTTTGATGGAGAGGCTTTGGGTGAATTTCGGAGAGAAGTAAGTTCCCACCTCCACATTTTTGATTTCATGGCAGAATCTAACAATGAACTTGTAGCAGAGTTGTATTCAACATCTATTTTTTGAAGGCAATTAAGCTTTATTCTCTCATTGGTTGTGCCTTGTGGACCAAGTCCATTCTTTTCTTGTGTTTATCCATAAATTCTTGCACTTTGAGGTTCTAGAGTATCTGTATGGGTTTGCATCTGTATTTGGTTAGGTTACCAGTGTAATTTTTAACCTTTCACCTTTTTCTACCTGAACAGTGTAGCTTGAGTCTAAAGTTTTACGTATGTTATTCTCCAAACTTATTGATATAATCAGTCATATCTTGTTAGGTTTCATGTCATTCAGAGCAGATAGTAGGGGCGGGCTTTTGGTTATTTGTGTTATATAACACAAATAGCAGGAACAAATAATGGTGGATTTGAAGGGTATATAGTTTAATGCAATGTTTAAAGGATATATAGGTATTTGGTGTTTTGAGAGATATTAGCTAAAAAAAATTATTCTTTGTTGATTTTACTTTTAGAATTTCAAATTGTGCCAACACAATTTTTTTTTATTCCAGTAAAGTTTTATCACTTGACTCACATGCAATTTGATCTATTAGTGGAAGTTTGTACGGAATCCTTCACTGTCCAAATAGTCAAATTGAGGAGAAGCGAAGAATCAAAATGGCCCTTGGTATGGTATGTAAATTTTTTTTTTTCATAATTTCTTGGTTGGAAGTCTTGTGTGAACTGATCTTCTCCGTGCTATCCCACAGGCCAAGGACATGAATTGTTTGCACGCTAGCATACCAGCAATTGTCCAGTGTGACCTGAAATCACCAAATCTTTTGGTTGACAAGAACTGGACTGTGAACGTATTATATTCTTGCTAATCTCGAATACATGGAAAGGTTTTAAAACTTGTTCTGCTTTTAATATGAAGGAAAGCTGCTCAGGTAAATTCTGAAAGTAACAGCCTAACGTTCCTTGTCCAAAATTTGAAACTTTGTCTCATACTGATTGAGTTGTGCACTTTCAGCCATAATTGATAGAATAATAAAAAGAATAAAAAAAGAAAGATGATAATGTCCATCACTTGGGTTCCTACTGTTAGATATATATGTATGTATGTATGCTTATACATGTATAGATGTATACTTAGGTATAGTTGTTCCTATATATGTAGACCTAAGGTCTTCTTCATTTCTATCCAGTTAATGAGAATTGTTCCACTCTCTTCATCTCTCTCTTGTCTCTTCTATCATGGTATTAGACTAGGTACCTTTCTCCGGCCACATCTTTATTCCACCACTCTCTTGGGCCAACCTACTATACTTCACCAGCCATTTCTTCTTCCATCTCAGCTGATCTCTTCCTCAGCCTTTTCTTTACTCTAATTCATCTGTTCACTCATTAACCCATTCTACTTCACTCTTTACTTCACCAGCCTTTCCTTTATCTACTCACCCATTCTAATTCACTCATCCTCTCATTCAACTACTATCTCTCACTCAACTTCTCATACATCCACTCAATAAATAAATAAATAAATAAATAATCACAGATCTGGATATCTCTCACTTGTGACCTGCAGCTCATGAACGTCGTCACCACTATCTCTCACCCGCCACCACCATCGCAGATCGGGTCACCCACCACTATCGCTCACTCGTGACCTGCAACCACCCTCATTACCACCACTCATGACCTGCAGCCACCATCGTTGCCGCCCACCACCACTGTCGACATGCACCATTGCCTGTCACCGAGCATCCGTGATTCATCACCGGTGACTTGCTGCCCTCCGGCCATCCACGATCCGCCAACCACCGTAGCACATCATTGTCCATGTTCTGTTTGTGATTTATTCACTATGCTCATGTGAATAAGTCACTATGGACTGGTCACTCATTGTCTAGCAAAGCAAATGCATGGATGTGACCCCACTGTGCACTTGTGATTCCTTGTTTTGAAAAGCAGATATCATTTGAAAAAAAAATTTATATTGATTAAAAAAACAAAAACAAAAACAAAAACAAAAATATGGATTTTTATGGATTCAGTGGGGTGTTACCAGATATGCGTTGCCAAAATCTTCAGCATTCTGATGTGGTGCTTAATGGCACTAACTACATCCCTTGGAAACTCATTGTTAAGCGGATTCTTGATGCTATCCGCATTCTTCGCCACGTTGATGGCACCTGTACTGATCCTACTGCCCTCATTCTTCCTGAATCTATTGCTTCCTCCTCAGAGGCCTCTATTATTCTCATGACGTTTGAGCAACAGTTAGAGAAGTGGGCTGCCAATGACTCTACGGCCAAGATGATCATCTGTCAGACGGTCACACTTGAGATTCGTACTCATATTGCTGATCTTCCCAGTGCTTATGAGATGTGGATGTATCTTGAGCACCACTACTGTGGTTCAAGTCAGGCGTAGCTATATACCCTGTATCAGGCTCTTACTAGTCTTCAGCAGGGGGAGGATACAGTTGATCAAATTTATAGTCTGTATTGTGCTATATGGCATCAGATTGATGCTCTTACTCCTTCATACTATGCTGTACATGCTGCTCAGATTCTTACATGTTCTGATGACGAGACACGGCGCATGTATGAGTTCATTATGCGTCTTCGCCTCGAGTTTAAGTCGACTAGAGCTTAGCTTCTTCAGGCTCCATCTGCATATTCATTGGATGAGGCCTTTACTTTTGTTCGTGCTGAGGAAACCCGCCTCAGGGCTTCTTTCACAGGGGGGTAGTGCTCTTGCTGTTTCTTGTCTTCCCCCTGCACATCCGGTATCATCCTCTACTCGACCCCTGGTTTCTTCCACTAGTTCACCTCGGCCTCCTCCACGGCTGAAACTGACTGTGAATTGCCACTACTGTGGCATACTTGGTCATCTCGAGCTTGATTATCAGAAGAAATAGCTTGGACTTCCACTCACTGCTTCTTCACCGGCTCCCTCTCTTCTCCCACTGCACCATTCTCCTCAGGCTCATTCTGTACCGGCTTCTCCGGCTCCGCTGTCTATTACCAATCAGCAGCTATTGCCGATGTTTTAACAATTTCATCAGTCCCACCTGGTCGACTCCACTAGACATGCACGTTTGACTCAGGTTCCTCCATCAGCTCCAGGTAGTTCATGTCCTCTTTGGCTTCTTGATTCTGGTGCTTCTCTTCACATAACCCTTGTTGCCACTCATCTTCATCACACTAGTCCATCATTATTTATTACACGTGTTCGCAGTGCTGATGACACTCTTCTTCCTGTCTCCTCCACGGGTCATCTCTCATTTAGTGCTTTTTCTGTTTCCTCTGTCTCCCATGTACCTCATGTCGTGTGCAAGATCACAATAGGAAGATGATTGGAGCGGGCCGACGTGATAGTGGAGTTTATGTGTTGGATACCCTTCACCTCCCTTCTTCCGTTGGACCTACTCATCAATGTCATACCACTGTTTTGTCTCATCATATGTGGCATCATCATTTTGGTCATTTGTATCCTTCTCGTATGTTATCCCTTGTTTGTCTTGGTGTCCTAGGAGTTGTCTATCCTTCCTCTGATGTAGTCTGTGTTGGTTGGAAACTTGGTAAGCAGCTACAACGCCCTTATCCTTTAAGTATATCTCAAACTACTGCCCCTTTTGAACTTATTCACTCTGATGTTTGGGGTCCCGCTCCCTTTATTTCTAAAGGCAGTAATCGTTATTATGTTATTTTCATTGATGACTACACTCGCTTCACTTGGATTTATTTTATGCATTATTATAGCCAGTTATTATTAATTTATCGGTTTTTTACAGATATGGTTCACACTCAGTTTACTACCTCAATCAAGACTTTTAGATCTTACTCTGGTGGCGAGTACATTTCTCAAGCTTTTTCATTCCTTTTTATCTTCTGAGGGCACCTTGGCTCAATTATTTTGTCCTAGAGCTTATCCTCAGAACGGGGTCGCTGAACGCAAGCATCGTCATATTTTAGAGATGACACGTGCTCTTCTTCTTGGTGCTTTTCTTTCTCTTTATTTCTGGGCTAATGCTGTTAGCACTGTTGTTTACCTGATTAACCTCCAACCATCATCTCAACTTCATAATCGTAGTCCAGACGAGTGTCTTCATGGGACACCTCCCCGCTATGATCATCTCCGTGTTTTTGGTTGTCGCTGCTTTGTCTTGCTCTCACCTCGGGAGCGGACAAAGCTCACTGCCCACTCTGTTTCTTGTGTTTTTCTTGGGTATAGTCTTGAGCATAAAGGTTATCATTGTTATGATCCTGTTACTCGTCTTATACGTATCTCTCGTGATGTCACATTTGATGAGTCCACACCCTTTTATGTTTCTCCTTCTTCTACTGTGTCTCCCTCTCCCTCAGTACCTATGTCATTCCTTTTTCCTACTTATTCTTCTGAGGATGCTCCCCCTGTGTCTCCACCTCCTCCCGAGTTACTTACTCACTCCTCTCTTGACCCTCCTCCTTTATCTGTTGAGTCTCCTGCAGTGTCTTTCCCTTCTTCGCTTCCTCCTGCTTACCCGCCTGCTCGTTTCTTTTACCATCATCGGGATCCTGCATCCTCTCTACCTAGGCAGGGTCTTTCTAACGCCTCTCCTGTTATTGATCCAGCTCCTAGGTATCCTCTCACACTTACACTTTACATGATCGTTCTACTTTATATCCTCCTGATCGTTATGCCTTTACTAGCACCAGTATCTCAAATGTCTTTGAGCCAGGTATCTACAAGGAAGCAGTTTGGTCACCTGCGTGACGGACTGCCATAGCCGAGGAACTTGATGCTTTGTCTCAAACTCATTCATGGGATCTTGTCCCTCTATCTGCTCATGCTATTCCCATCACTTGTCATTGGATCTACCGGGTGAAGAACCGCTTTGATGGCTCTTGAGCGCTATAGAGCGCGTATTGTTGCTCGTGGCTTTCAGCAGGAGTATGGCCGCGACTATGAGGAGACTTTTACTCCAGTGGCCCACATGCACATTGTATGCACATTAGTTGCGGTTGCGGCTGTTCGTGGGTGGGTTATTCATAAGCTTGATGTGAAGAACGCCTTTCTTCATGGGGAGTTAAAGGAGGAGGTTTACATGACTCCTCCCCCTGGCATTCAGGTGTCTCTAGGGTTTGTTTGCCGTCTTCGATATGCTCTATATGGTCTCAAACAGGCTCCACGTGCCTGGTTTGAGAGATTCAGCACCGTCGTTAAGGCTGCTGGTTTTACTCCGAGCATACATGATCCAGTAATCTTCGTACATACTTCACCTCGAGGTCGTACTATTCTCCTTCTATATGTAGATGATATGATCCTTATTGGGGATGATTCTGCTCATATTACCTTTATAAAATAGAAACTGTGTGAGACATTCTTGATGACTGATCTAGGTCAGCTTCGTTACTTCTTGGGTATTGAGATCACTTCTCATCCTGATGGCTATCGCTTATCTCAGCAGTGTTACACTATAGATCTCCTTGCTTGATCTGGTTTGACAGATACTCGTACTGCTGCTACACCGATGGAGTTACATTTGCAACTTCGTGGTTCTGATGGGATCCCCTTATCTGATCCTTCTCGCTATCACCATCTTGTTGGCAGTTTGGTATACTTGGCCATCACATGTCCTGACATTTCTCATGCTGTTCACATTCTCAGTCAGTTTGTTGCGGCCCCCACTTCTATTCACTATGGTCATCTTGTCCGGGTGTTGCGTTATCTTCTTGGCACTGTCTCACGTGGTCTGTTCTATTCACGTCAGTCCACTCTTCAGTTACAGGCTTATTCTGATGCTACTTGGGCTAGCTCTCCTGATGATTGAGTCTTTGTCACTAGTACTATATATTTCTTGGGTCTTCCCTTGTTGTTTGGAAGACCAAGAAACAAAATACTGTTGCCAAGTCCAGTGTTGAGGCTGAGATTCGTGCTTTAGCTTCTACTGTCCAGGAGATGCTTTGGCTTCGTTCGATTCTACAGGATTTTGGTATACTGAGCCTTCTCCTATTGCTGTTCACTATGACAGTACTGGGCACTTCAGATTGCTACAGATCCGGTCAAGCATGAGCTGACCAAACACATAGGTGTGGATGCACACTTCACCTGATGTCATGTACGTGCCCGGACTGTGTCACTTCACTATCTTCCTACAGAGGTTCAGGTGGCTGATTTCTTTACCAAAGCAAAGACCCGCGATCAACATCTATTCATGTTGTCCAAACTCAAGACGCATAATCCGCCTTGAGTTTGAGGAGGGGTGTTAGATATATATGTATGTATGTACGCTTATACATGTATAGATGTATACTTAGGTATAGTTGTTCCTATATATGTAGACCTAAGGTCTTCTTCATTTCTATCCAGCTAATGAGAATTGTTCCACTCTCTCTTCATCTCTCTCTTCTCTATTCTATCACCTACAATTGTTTCAAAGACAATTCTCCTTGGATTTGTATAGGATGTTTGTTAATTGTGTCATCTTAGATTGATTGCTGGTAACATTTGCAGCTGGCAGAAATTGGGCTTGGTGGGCTTTTGCTGAAGCCATTATATGGGAAACTAGTGTTTATGTGCAAAATTTAGATGGATTCTAACTTTCTATTATGGTTGCAGACTGAGAAGTGGGAGTTTGCCAAACTTGTTTGGGATGTATTGAAGCCTGGAATTTGAACATATAACTTATTTTGGAAGATATTATTTGCAAGTTGCCTACTAAGGCATCTGAACCTTTGCATGGATCTGGCAGTAGGAAGTTTTATATGTCCCATACTTGCATAAAATATGCTGTTCAGACCAACAATCACTGTCTATAATCATGATTAAATTAAAAATTAATCATTTGGTTTACATTTTAGGTGTTCATTATCTGCTGACCTGTATGTTGCTATGAATGGGCTTTTTATTTCAAATGTGTCTTTCCAGTCTCATTGGATGTCAGTAAGACCTTTGTTAAAAGTAAGTTTGCCTCAACTTTTTTTATCATTGTTTACCTCAACTCTATCAATCATTGTCATACCTCTTGGGCCCAATTGAAACTAGTCCTGCTTTGTTTCAAAAACATATTTAAATGTGTTGCTATCTGCGTAAGCTTGAATAATTACACTCACAGGATATCCATATCCTTGTTCTCATTCTAAAACTTAGTTTGTCTAATGCTTATGTGTATATGCATGTTTTGCTTTGTGGTTTTTTGTTAGTGTTGTCACTATGTTGCCTTCTTCATTGGGATTGGTTACTTTTGTTGGTTCATTGGTTATTCTCCTAGTTAGAGCTAACAGTGCCTTATAAATTATGAGTATAGTCCTTTCCTATGAAAACTGGTCAAAATATTGGGCAAGTTCAAGTTGCACCTTTTGGTCGTAACACCATCCTTAGTTTTCTTTTATGCAGTGTGATATATTTCGGAAGCCAATAGATGTAATCTAATGTCACATATAGACATCCA
Source organism: Dioscorea cayenensis subsp. rotundata (assembly GCF_009730915.1). Taxonomy (NCBI): domain Eukaryota; kingdom Viridiplantae; phylum Streptophyta; class Magnoliopsida; order Dioscoreales; family Dioscoreaceae; genus Dioscorea; species Dioscorea cayenensis. The sequence continues at coordinate 2,383,539 of NC_052491.1, read as the reverse complement.
TGCCAAACAAATTTATTTACATATGTTTGGGAAAGGTAACCTTTTAAATGTTGGAATAGAATAATAAATGGATATCATCATTGATTTTCTTTATCAACTATTACTCTATTAGTTGGCATTGATAGCATTCTGATATCAGTGTAATGTAGGTCTATGATTTTGGTCTCTCAAGGTTGAAGCACAACACATTTTTATCATCAAAGTCAACCGCTGGAACAGTGAGATCTAGTGTTTGCTCTAATACATTTAGGAAATTATTATTTCTAGTCAGTCAAACTTCTCACATTTAACTCTCTAAATCTCTGTCCTTATTTTGTTTCGAGAAATATCAGTAAACACAATGCCTTGAACATACTAAATGGTAAATATGCTAAGAGTATCCATTTATTTATTACTTTTTGTAGTGTAGTGCCCTTAAATCAGGAGATGTGAAGTGAAATGCTAGTTTAGTTTGCCTTTTGGGCAAGAGCAAAAAGGAATGCCCACTTGGCCTGTGTTTATGTTTTCCTTGTATAGAAATGCTCTTTATGTCTATTCAGTATATATTGGTACTCGCAAGTCCGAAGAACTTGCAGTGGCTTGTAGGAGTTTCCTAGGGTGTTTTCTTTGCTTTGTGCCCAATTGAAAATCAGGGACATTATATAGACAAAAATGGGAAGACCCTATGGCTAGTTGCGAGGAAAGGGAGTGGCGCCGGGTTGATTGTAATTAAGTTGTGTAAATAATAGTGATGGTACCTTGAGTTATTGAAGAATGTGGTCTCAGGAATCTTTAACTAGATTCCATTTCCAGATTGAATGAATGAAATGAAAAAGAGAATATGACATTGTTATGTATGTGTATGCAGTACTGTTGCTGGAATTATTTCTATATATGTGAAAGTGTTAATGTTCTTGCTGTGCCATTTGATTTGTGAATATTTTCATCTGACAATGGTTTCTATTAAGCTTCATGCAAACTTATGCACTGTCTACTCTGTTTTCATTGTTGTGTTTTGTCAAAATGTTTGTACCTTCAGGTCTTCAAGGAAAATTAAAAACAGGAAAATCTGCCAAGCAATGGAAAGGTCTCATAACTTTATCATCTATCCAAAAAAACCAATAGTGTTACAAATGAAAAACACCAGGTAAATGGTTAAATAAAGATTTGGAGAACGAAAGTGACATTTGACAGCAGGGAGCTGTTTGGTAAGGTAACCAAATAAATCATTCTTTAATGAGTGGAGTCATTGGACAACAAGTGAAGAATTCTGTTTGAGAAAAACTACTCAATGTGTGATGAGCAATTCAATCATATAATAAATATTGATGAGTATGACATATTCTTTAAGTTGTCTTATCATATTGTTCTCTCGATCAAAATTATGCCTTGCCAAACTTATCCGCTCTTGTTAATGCTCTTTAGCAGCATTGCAAAATCAAAGCTTTGATTGATCATCAGGTTGTTGGATCTTTGAAAAGATTGATAATCTGGTTCTCGTTATCCTCAAGTTGTTGAGCACTTGCTATCCTCAAGGAAGCTCCATGCACTTCATTTCCATTAGCAAGCTAGCAACACATTGGCCCACACTTGCAGAAAAAGAAAATAAATAAATAAATAACATAAGAAAAATAACTAAATAATATATCATAACACCTTTATTAGAAATGTGTCATGAATATCTAAGCAAAATAATTCAATTCTAAATAAACAAAACAACACAAAATTGTAATAGAAACATTACCTTATCATAAACTGTTGTAATAAAAGACCCCATGCTTCTTCAGCATTCTGATAGTAAACTTTTTGATCCTCAAACAGGTTCGCCTTGGCATGATGATTAGGTTCTTGCTATCACTGTCGAATACATAAAGAAACTCCACATATCTTGATCTCAATGAAAACTCTTTTTTGAAGTGCCAAAGCCCCTTTTTTTTCATAAATAGCTTTACCAACTTTAGTAACACATTTACCAATTAACACATGCTTTTGCCTTTGTTTTGCTCTTTAACCTGCCATAACAAGAAGAAAGAGAAAAAAAATCACAATAGTAACACCAAATACAAAGTTAGGTTTGAAAGTCTAAAGCTTTCAAACTAAAGCTTTCAAAGTTAGACAAGACTAAAGCTTACTTGAAAATAACAAATAATCGTTAGCAATATTAACAAGACTAAAGCTTTCAAAGTTAGACAAAGTCCACAAGTAATCCTTAGCAATATGCAAGTAAAAATAACAAATAAACAATATTTTATATATATATATATATATATATATATATATATATATATATATCCTTCCAAATAAATCCAACATGCTAACAAAGCACAACTTACTTGAAAATATAGTTTGAATGAAAGTACAACCCAACGATTAATGTCTTCGATAGATCAACTTTCAAGCCAAACTTAACTTAGAAAATACATAAGATAATAATGGCAAACAGACCTCAAACTTGGAAACCAAATAATAACATGTCTTCACACCAGCATAAATAACAAACCAATCAAAGTGTTCAGATTTGAGAATCAAAACCAGAAACAACACGAGCAATCCAGAGCATAATTGCACAGTAAATTTGGTAGATCATTGATTAATCGTGATGAGAAGTTATAGTTCTGAACATTTTCTTCTAATAAATCTTGATCTAACTAAGTTTGAGCAGGAGATGTCTCTAACTTGTGCAAACAAAAACAAGAGAAAACTCAAAGACCTTTCATTCACTTCCACTACCCATGCATTCATTAGGGTTCTCATTCTCCTGTAAAGACAAGAATATTTAGCAAATTAATCATTCTTAATAAGTTAATGTTCCTAGTTTTAATTACATATTAGTACATATTCCTCCATGCTTCCAACATTGTCCATGCTTTTAATAATAATCCAATTATTATTGGTGGTATAATGGGTGCATATTGATAAACTATTTATAAACTAACATTCACACATGATAATAAAGTGGGGAAAGAGGCATACATTTGCCTGATTATTAAATTCCCCACAAAAGTGAGATCTAATAGAGTTAATTATACAGATATAATAAATTTAAAAGCTCCTTATATATTATAAGAACTCAGTATGAATAGTAAAAATGGATTTTATAATTAAAAAAAAAATCCTTATGTTATAGTGATTGATTAATGAATAGAAAATTATATTAATAACTTGATTTAACATTCATCAATCCATAGTACATGTGAAGAAGTTGGAAATAATAAAATAAAGGCATGAAAATTACCTAGTAGAAAGATGGCCAAAGGTGAGATGGGATGGTGGCATCATCCCACTCTAAGCTTTCCCACCATTCTCTCTCACAATAAATGTCTATCATTGTTTGATTGTTGTTAATGCCACTCTTGAATGGTAACTTCTTCAGATTAAGACATTCATGCACACAAAGCCATGAAAGTCGAGGAAAATCCAATGCAAAATTGCTTATTCTCACTAATTTTGGTAGGTTTAAATAAAATGATTGCAGGGCAGGGAATGCAGGGCGTTCCGAAACTTCTTTTTGTTGGATTTCTCTCTCCTCGATGTAAAACAATGTTTCTATCTCTGGACAATCACTTATAACTAAATAAGATAGACATGGGAGATGCAGAACCCAAGCTAAATTATCCAAATTACATCCATATATAAATAACCACTTCAACACATGAAAAAATTCTGGAGGCGATAAATCTGTCCAAATAATGTTTCGCAGTTTTTTGACATTAAGGATTGTGAGATTATTGAGATGACTCCCACTTCCATTCATCACAATCTGCTCAAGCTGTGGCCATGATAAAATTGTTAATTCCTGCAAGAATCCATGATCTTTGCAGCTTAAAGTATCAAATGAAACAGAGATCAAGTTATCCATATTGGCTAGATAAAGCCGAGTAGTTGGCAAACATGAGAGTTGTTGGAGAACCTCTTTTGATACTACACACATTCCTATTGCTTTGATGCTATTGTGTTTCTTTAACATTTTTAACTCTTCCAATTCCATCCATCCATGTGGATATAGGTCAATGATCTGCAACTTCTGTAATCTTGACATGAGATCTTTCTCTACCTTGCCAAGCCCTTTCAAATTTCTGCATATCAGATATTGCAATTTCTTCATATATACCAACTCCTTTGGAAGTGATGAGATATTTGTGTTTGAAATGTTTAGGTATTGCAAATTAACTAAACATTTGATGCCCTTTGGAAGCTCTTCGATATGAGTGTCTGAAAGATCCAAATATGTCAAATTTGGCATCTGTCTGAAAAATCCTTCAGGAATACTTTTGAAACAAGAATTAATTTGTATCATTAAACACAACAAATCAGAACACTGATGAGACAAAATTGGTAAAAGCTCCGCAGTGCCACTTATAATCACCCTGTTCGAGAATCTCCAATTCTCTGCATTGATTGCTGCTATTTCAAGTTCAACGGTGGACCAATCATAATTTTTCACTATCCATTTATTCATGTTCATCCCACAGTCTGATGCTATCCACACTGCCATCTCATAAATTACATCATGTATGCTCACATAATCACCATCAGAAGAATACAATAAACATGATTCCTCTAGATTCTTAAAGATATGTCTTGCTTTGCCATAAGCTTGTTGTAAATTGGCAAAATCACCGATCAGGCCTAAACCCATCCAACATGCTAACAAATCATCTTTAGATAACCTTCGCAAAATGGAAGCACACAAGAAACACTCCTGAATATTTCTAGGTAGATTATCATAACTGAATTTCAAAATCGGAAATAATGATTCCTGCACACCTGGAACTACTTCAGTACCTGAATTCTTTAGTGAGCACAAAATATCTTCCCACTCTTGGACAGTATTTCTGTTAGACATTGCCTTACCGACCACTTGCAGAGCAAGTGGCAAACCATCACACTTCTCCATCACTTGCCATGCAATTTCTTTCAACTTTTCATCTGACTCAATAACAGCTAGCTTAACATTATCCTTGAAAAGATCCCATGCTTCATCTGGTTCCAAGCATTCCACTTTAATCGTTTTGTTTGGTCCCATACGGGTACACACATCTTCTGAGCGAGTAGTGAAAATCATTTTATATTTGTATGCTTTGGTAGAATCAGCGTCGCTGTAAGTATTGAGAATTCCAAGATCAGCAAGGCCTACTGGCTCCCATATATTATCAAAGAGCAATACAATGTTCTTAGTTTTCAGGGCATTGAAGATGTCTTCTATACCAGCAGAGGAGGGCAAATGCAACTTTTTAGCAATCTCTTCCCGAAGTTTTTCCAACTGAATACCTTGTGAAGCTTCAATAAATAATATATGATCGAATCCCAAGTTTGCATGATCTAATAATGATTGGTAGATTTTTCTCAAGAGTGTGGTCTTGCCTATACCGCCCATGCCCCATATGCCCACCACTTTGACTGTTTCATCTGCTAAATAACTGCAAACAATATCAAGTTTGGATCTAATACCTTTTCCCAATATTCTGTATGAAACAGGAACTGGTTTAGGCAGTGGTATCTCCACGAGTGAGATTTCCTCCTGTTCTGCTTTCAACTGATTAATCTCCTTTTCCAATTTGATTGCATCACTGCTAATCTTATACCTAGAAAAACAATTTAGAGAACAAGAGCCTGCAACACAATTTCCTTTGCTATATTCATCCAATAATTGTTCTACCTTGTTATCCTTTTCTCCAACCTGTTCAAAACCAATTCTAATGGCATAATTAGAAATCTTTGTGGGAACACAACTTAAAGTCATCTTAATTAGCTCGGTAGAAGAAACTTTACCTTGTGAAGCCAGCGTTGAAGTTGATTGTCAAGTAGTTTCCCCTTATTTTGAGGATCATCAAACTTTCTCTGAATATCCTTCTTCTTGGCCATCAGATCTTTCATGACATTCTTCAAATCATCAAGTTTCTCTTTGGTGAAGAATACATGGCTCATGTCCTGACGCACAACAGGGCTTTGCATGCAAGAACACAAAGGTGAAAGGCAGAGCTTCACCAGATCCATGTGTCTCAAAATTAATGCAAGGATGAAAACACAGTATCAAGTTCTTTCAAACTAAATATATATATATATATATATATATATATATATATATATATATATATATTAATATAAATATATATTCACCCTCTCACAGGCCACTCTTACCGTTTATGAGTTCTTATAAATGGGAGTCAGACTTGTCCCTGAATGACTTATATAAATCTACTAATCGTAGTGGCCACCACTCCAATAATGTTAGGCTTGTTAGCCATCAGGACTTCTCAGGTGAAAGGCCATCCTGTCAGCTTCAATGTTGTTTTAACAGTATATATGCTTGTACTGTATTAAGATGGGTTTTTGCTTTTTTTTGTTATATTATCTTTTCTTGGTGTCTACTACTAACATATTATTTATCCAACTCCCGAAACATCATTATATTATATGATCCTATGATCTGAATGCCTTCTTCTATACCACCCTCCGTGTATGTTCATGAGTTCATCCTTTTATAACCTGACCCAATGCTCAAAATGTTAAATCAAATGCTTGTGAAGGTAATAAGTTTCATATTAATTGTTGTATTAACCAAATATTAGAAACAAAAGAAAAATTACAACTTCCCCCAAATACCATGTCGCATAAGCCAAGATTGGCATAATCTATGTATGGATTATCTTGTTTTGCACTCATAGATAAATCAATAGCTTAGGGTGTTAATAATTAGAAGAAAATCCTCATTTAGTTTTACTTCACATAATCAAAGTTTAACTTCTAGTTGGAGACAAAAATAGTGAAGCTCTTATGATATGAAGCAAAATAAATAAATAAATAAATAAATAAATAAATATATAAATAAAAGAATAAAAACATTAAAAGTCACTTCTTCTATTTGGCTAAAAAAAAAATCATCCAAGTGAGATATTCTTCCGCCTTCTCTTCCAGCTCATCATTGTGAAAGTAATTGTCACTTGATTAAGGATATTTTATAGCATCGACAACATTAAAAATCACTTCTTCATCTTGGTGAAAGATGCAATTCACCTTTTTGTATATCAATAAGTGATCTCCTAGTAGCCAAAAATAATCTACTGAGTAGAATTGGTAGAATTGGTATGTGCTTGTCTTCGTCCATGTCAAGTACAATGAAATTAGCTAGAAAATATAAGATTATCTATCTTGAAGAGAATATTTTCATTTAGCCCCCAGGATGCTTCAAAGAATGATCGGCTAGCTTTAATGTGACTGTAGTAGGATGTGACTTTCCCAATACTATTATACTGGCTTTGAACTGCTCTTATGAATCTCTTATGTCGCTTCAGGCTCGCAATTGCTATAGAGAAAGTGATAAATACACAAGTGTACATACCAATCATGGTGTACATGCCAAGCATGTAAGAAAGTGTGTGTAAAAGCAGGATATCAGTTCACAGGGAAAAATGAAAGCACTAGCAATATCCCTAATTCCAAAAATTAACCTAAATGATCAAGTGATGTGTGTGTGAATAAAAGAAAGTAAAAGCAACAAATACGTAATAAAAGCAGGAGAGAAATCAGGGGAAGAAACGATGTCCAGGTATAGCATCTCTCTAAGGTTTGATAAAGTACAGCACAAAGGTTGTCTAGATATGCAATTCTATTTGAACAGATAGATCTCCTAAAATTTACTAAACCCCTCGATTTGCCTTATCCTTGTTCATTTGATGCTGAGAGAGCCCTAGCTTCTTTGTTTAATGTCTAGAATGCATCTTTTGGTTCTCTCTCATCTTTAAGTGTTGTCCGAAAACTGAGAATGCAACACACACTAAGTTTAGCACCAAATTTCATAATATAATCCTAATACAAGCTAAATGAGTGTACAAAATTATATGAAATACTTAAATGTTGTATACTCATCAGAAAACCCTAATTACATATTTAATTTACATGGTTAGAACTGAGAAATCAATCATATATAGATCACACATATGAGGTAGAGGTTGAGTGTATACCTAGAGATAGGCTATATAGTGTCAAACTCTTCTAATTAGGGTTACATCTAATTGAGGGTAACAAATAGCGCTTTAATCCAATAGTAAGGCAATTGATATTGTCATATGAGATTAGGATTTGATCACCTTGAGAAAGGGGTCAAAATATATTAAGAGTCTCCACAGTTCAAAACCATTCAATCAGTAGCCAATATAGGAAATCACTTGCATAGTTGTCTCAAGAGGACTGTATTGGAGGCACCATCATCTTATCCTTAATTTGACCCTCCATTGTTTGATTTAGGGCTCTAGTTATCCTCACTCTATTTCATCTATTAGATAAGAGAGGAGAAGCTAGTACTAGGAGCATTTGTCCTCTTGAAATTGATTACCTTATTTTAGGGTACATTTTACTACTTCACAAGACCCAAGCACATGTCGTTTAATAAGCAAAGGGCGTATTATTTATTTTAGGAGTTTCCACGATCTAAGGATACTGAACATTTAATCAATATAAGAATTCATTTGCATGGTAGTCTCAAGGGGATTCATATCCAATGTACAATCCTCTCAATTTGATATCACCCTTAATCTTACCATCATTTTTAGTCTCTTTAATTGCTTTCTTTTAGATTAGGTAGTTTAACAACCATCTTTCAATTTATCGTCTAGAGAATAGATAAAAAAAAATTAGTACTAAAAGTACCGGTCTTCAAGAAATAGACTACCCTAATTTTGTCGTACAATTTATTACTTGTACAATTTGCATACTTGTATGATGTGCAAACCATTTAATATTTAAGCAACAACTGCTCCTCTCACTATATTTAATATACATATGATATAATATTAATATAATATAACATTGACTGCTGTGTTTGGTAATGTATCAACAACCAAGGATACATATTTTCTCCTTAAATGTCAAGATTGGCTGCTTAAGGATTCTTTTCTATGGATAAAATTCGTTTCTTTCCTATAAAATTGATTTTTTTTAAATTTATTTATTTATTTATTTATTGTTATTATTATTTTTTAATAATAAACGACAAGCGTTTTTTTTATGAATATAAACAGTACTGAATAGTACTAAATCCCAGATGTACATTATATGTACAGTATAAAAATAGTATAAAAATCTCGGGTGAATAATGTATGAACAGTATGGAGAATAGTACCACCGAGGGAGAGATTTGAACCCATGGCCTCCCCCCTTACACTTTGGTGTCATACCATTGGACTATCCAATGGTTGACCTATAAAATTGATTTACTAGCAATGATGAAAATGACCAGAGAATATTTAATGTTGTTTCTAACATTAAAAAAACATACTTTCTTTTTAAATATTAATAATTAAATTAGAACGTTGGCGCCAAATTGGTGATTTTTATTTCATTAAGCTAGCAAATCATTCCCAGGAAATAAAAATTAGAGTAGTTAGCTTCTATTTTCCATGGATTTTTATTTTAATGAGCAGAAAGAAAGAATAAAAGTGTGATGTAATGCATTTGCAAAGATTTTTACTTACTCATTTACATGTTTTATGTACCTTGAAGAACCTTGATGTGTGTGTGATTTCTTGAAATAAATTTTCACATAATAATTAGCTAATGTCCAACTCATCATTAGCACCGGATATACCGTTATATACATATCCCCTTCCAATTTTCGCTAATTAAATATAATTTATATTAGCTGAATATTTTGTGAAACTGAATTCTATACTTTTTGAGAAGTAGACATAAAACAAAATTTTATTTATTTATTTTTAAAATTTCATAATCAATGATGTTTGAATTGATACTATATAGTATGTATTATTAAGACGTACATTGCGCATATAATACATTTAGTGCCAAATAATTGACAATCACATCTAGATATACGTTGAAGTAAATAGTCATCATGTTGCAATACATATCGATCAATGATTGACATATTTTGCAACATAATATAATTATCTGAATAGTCTATCTCCTTCTTTAATTTTATCTTTTAATTTTAGTCTATCTATTATTATAAAGTATAATATTTTAGTCCCTTTGTAATTTTAATTGATTCATATCAGTCCTTTTTTTTTTAGGGTTTAGGGTTTATAAGTTTTGATATGACTCAATTAAAATAATAGAGGGACTTAAACAGTACAATTTAATATAGAAAAGTTTAAAAAATAGAGAGGTTTTTAGATAATTATATGTTTCCAATATCTATATAATATATGTTTATATATATATTTGAATTCATTAGCTAATTGATGATGATAAAAGGATAACTTGAAAGAAGAATTCAAAGAATAGTTATGGTTGAATTAATTACCTAATTAATTATTTTTTTACTAATAAAGATGTGAGCCATCTTCTAAAACAACCTACCTTAAAATAACATATACCAGGGAAGACTTTACTTGAGTCTTTTTATAATAATTTTACTCCTTAATGTACAGCTACTTGTCCACATCGAAGGAAGACTTTATTTGAGTTTTTTATTTAAATAATTTTATTCTTAAATTTGTGACTTGTCACTTGCTTGTGATCCAAGTAAAACTAATAAAATATTTGTAATGTTGATTTTTGTTGGTTGGTGCCAACATTTATTATTCATTTCATCTAATTAAGTTTCATGAATTACCTATCATAGACTTCAACTTTAAGAAAGTTTTTAAATTTGTAGCAAGTTGATATTTTCCTAATTAACTTAATGATTCTTCATTGAAAACTAGAGTTGACTATGAATGTCTAGACACATCCTTGGAAGATTACTGATGAAATAAGAAATTGTTAGTGTTTTCCATGATTAAATGGACCCCTTTCTCAAATCTCTCACAGCAGATCGTTCTCCATACTTTCGTCTACATCAGCTCACTCGGGATTTTTATAATATTACTCATACTTGTCATACGTATCATCACATCCGGGGTTCTAATCTTATTTAAGTCTTGTTTATATTCATAAAAGGCGTTTGTAGATGCATTATTGATTCAGGATCCCTTTCATCGATGAACGACATCAAGGATGACTTCAGAGTAGTAGTTTCCTGGCTTTACTCACTATTTCTATGTATTTCCACCGTTGTGTCATTATAGTTGTACTGTGTCTTGTTTGTTTTTGTGTATTTTTTTAAATATTATTTATTCTTTCACTACACCGATTTTTACTTTTAAAGGCACATTGATAGAGGTGTTTTTAAAAGCCGGCTCCATAAGTGAAATAAAAAAAAATATCCCAGTTTTAAAGCCGGTTTAAGATAACCGCATGAAAAAGTTGGATTTTATTCAGGATGTTCTCTGGGCTTCTTCATTTGCTCGAGCAGCGACCATGAGGAGACATCGCCCTAATCGTAGTCATTCTTCATTTGCTCTAGCGGAAACCCCAAGCAGAGGAGATATAAATTAGAACCCTTAATGCCACGATTCCCCCTCCTCCTCCTCGCCGAAACCCTAAACCTAATCCCCGACCCAGCTCCTCCTCCGGCGGTAGTGGTTGGTTCTCCTCGATCTCTTCAACCAAACCTCTTCTCTCACCCTTAAATATTGAGACGATGAAGACGATGACGATGACGATGATGAGACCGAAACCCTAATTCCTTCTCCTTCATCGGCTCATTGGACGCCATTAATCTCAGGAAGGAGGTGGAGAAATTGATGTTCAAGGAGAGCTTTGCGATGGTGAAGAAATCCGACGACCCATGCTCCGATTTCTAGTGACCCATGGAGGAGATGATGGTGTGAAGAAGGAGCTGTACGAGCCCTGCGATCTCGAAGAGCTCTTGCATTGCTTTCTCTCTCTCAACTCTCGCCATCACCACCGTGCCATCATCTCCGCCTTCTTCGAGATTTGGGACACTCTCTTTTCGGCCACCACCGCCAGTGAGCAACACCCCCGAGGTTCACTGTTTTTCTCCTCATCTTTGATCATATACTCTCATAATTTTATAAAAAATATTATGTTTTAATAAAAAAAATAATATTATTCGTATATATCCTCTTAAAAAATTATATTTATGTCATCAACCCTTCAACAACATTGATATTAATATTATTAAAAAAAAAAAAGATACAAAACTTCCATTTTGCCTTACATCACAAAGGCATATTTGTGTCAATATTGGTGTTTTAGTGGGGGTTTATAGATATTTACTTGAGGTAGTGGTTTCTTTATTCACTGACAGTATGATCATACTCACAAATGTTTTAATGCTAATCTGATTTTATAGTGTGTTGTTCCATATTTGCTCACTAGAACATGCAATTGATAGTATGATCATTGTAAACCATTGAGCATGCTTGCATCATAATCTAACTTGTTTAATTATTATAATCTGGTTGGTAGGTCTTCCATTGATGAACACTTGTTGTTTAATTTTGTTCTACTCAGGATGAGTTACAAGCCCTTGATGGAGTTCATCCTGTTTCTAGATGCTGCCAAGAGTATGGCTTATGACTCAATTCACCAATGTATTTAGAATTTTATTTAATTTAATTAGAAATATTGAGATACGTCTATTCTGTCACTGCATTCTTTAAAAGGTGAGATCATGAGGACCATGTTTAGGAAATAATTGCCATGGTCATTGTTCTTAGGTTTTATGATCTTATGATTATTTTTATTTTGAGTTTTATTTGCTAATGATGTAGAGGTCTATTAGATTTTGATTTCTATTAGTTTTTATGCTAACAAGCTCAAGAAGGAAGTATACAATTACCCTAAGTTTCATCTTTTAATCATTAACAGTGCTTAGTCTCCAATTCATTCTTGCTTTTTTTTTTTAATAATTTGATATCGTTGTTGTTTATTTTTTCCTTATTGATGGGAATGAGATATAAATTATGTGGATTTGTGATTCTATTTATTTATGTGTGGTTTGGATTTTGCTAACCTACTTGATTTTGATCTTCTTGTTATTTCTCTTAAGAAAATTGCCCAAACCTTAATGAATTGAGTTAGCTTGGTTTATTGGTTTTAGCTTGGGCTTGCTAATTTCACTATAAAGATCAATAATTCTCTTAATGAGGAGCCAATCTAGGAAGACCCTTTGGGCATCAAAGTAAATTTCTTGGTGATATGTTCAGTGATTCATCAACTTACATGTACCAGTTTACTTCATTACTAAATTGCATTGTTATACAAGGCATTATCATTTTCCATTTGCTGAAAGGTTTACTTGGGGCATAAATTAGTTTGTCTAGAACTAATGCCTAGTTGGCAGGAACCCTAAACACCTTGATGACTTCTTTGTGGCCACCTTAAACAACACCGAGGGGGAGAACATAAAATTAGTAAACTCAGGTGGGTTAGATTTGAGTGTAATGAAGAATACATCAAATTGACATAATTGTCGTAAACGAAAGTGTTCAATTATGGCATTGTTAAAGGTGTTTTTATTTTTAATTTTTTATGAATAGGTACATGAAAGCTTGGAATGGGCTTACTTCTGTCGAATAGAATCTATATAATTATATGAACTAAATTTGTATTGATGATGAAAATTAAAATGGAATTTTGTTGGTGCTAATTAAATCTCCATTGATGTTTGTTGTTGTCAAGCAAGTTCTTGCTTAGTGTCCTTGATGAAATGTTAATTACTACTAACGAATGTAGTAGCTATTATTGGATAGAAATTTATGGTTATGCTATGAGATCTTTGCTGGGATTATTGTGAATGGCTCTTTTTTAGGAAGTGATGAGTGTGAAGAACTTATTTGATTGTGCTTGTGAGATATCAGGGGCCTCCTTGTGTTGGGAACACATAATATTTCTTGTTTGATATTTGGAGAGGTTAATTCTGCATTGGTTGTTATCTTGTGAGAAGCATTTTGATGACTTTGATGACTTTGATAACTGCTTATGAGATATCAAAGGGACACTATGTATTGAGAATTCATAATATTTCTTGTTTGAACTTTGAATTCCTGATTTGGAAATTTCAAGTAGAAAAATATCCCTGGTATACATATTGATGACATCCTTACTTATCTGAAATGTTTGAGAATGCTCAGTTGCAGATGATGAACCAAATAGAAAGAACTTCCTCAGTCCTGTTTGGCTTGAAATCTTACATGTGTGAAAAGTCATTGAGCAGTAGCCATTGACTTTCACAGTGTTAGGTAGTGTATAAACATGAACATCTTCTATTTTAGTAGATCTTGATTGCCTTCACAGAATCTCTCTTGCTCAATCTCTGCAGCTTAGCATGAAATATTTAAGAGACACAAAATCAGAAGAAAGGGTTTGGTTTTTATCAATTTATTTTTACAAAGTTCAATCATTACATCTTTTTGTTTTCCTTTTTTTGTGACAATAATTTTTTTTTTGGCCATCTGTTTAATCTTTTATTGCAGGATAAGTGGGTTACAAATAAACTGCTCAACATCCTATCGACTGTTGATGTTTTTGTAAGCTTGCCTGATTATTTCTTTATCATGTTGGTGATGTCTGTTAGATTAACTTATGCTAATGAAGTGCACGCTCAATGCGCACACACACATGTTAAGAAGTGATGGATGAGTGTTAGAGACATATGATGAATTGATACCTTAATTTGCTTGCAATTGTGGCCATTGCTGGTTGATTCTCATTATTGAAGCCAAATAAAGGCAAAAGATAAAGGTTAAATAATTATTTGCAAGATTGCTAGTCCCAGCTTCAGCCATGAAGTTTTCTTCCTACGATGTTATGCTTACATGCGTCCATTTACTGCTGAATATAATAGCAACCTTCCCACAACTTGCTTATTGGGAAATCATTGTAAGTTGTATTATATATTACTACAACATTAGCATTCATCTATCTGTATAATGTGAATATCTTGCTTACTTGTGATAATATTTTCATAGCTAGGTCTTCTTATAAGGTAATTGAAGAAGTCAATGATCCTGGATTAGGTAATTACTTGATTTTATGGTTGAAATATGAATATTACTTGATTTTCTCTTGCCTTTTGACAGAGAGAAGAAAACATGGATGGAAACCTATTGGCCTTGTACATGCTAGAGTATATATTATGGGTGAAATGCATAATATTGCATTTCTTGACGAATTTCTTTAAATGCTAGTAAATTAATTTCTGAGAAATGAAGGAGAGAAGTGTGAAGAAAGGAGAGGGTTCTTTTCAAGCATCAATTCAAAGAAAGGCCACTCTGTCACACTTGCAACTATATGTGCCAAGGCATTGTCCTCAAACACAGAAGGTAGATACACTGACATGCACCTTATATGTAAGACCCATATGCATCCTTGTTTTCTTTTCCATCTTTGCTTTCCCATTCCACCATAAAACCCTTCATGTCAAAAGCCATCTCCCTCACTTATTATCTCATCTTTTGCTTTCATTTTGGTTTTTCTTATTACAAAGATATGATTCTCTTCTTTATTTATTTATTACCATTTATTTATTTTTTTTATATGTGTGGTTGCCTATACAGCACCTGCCACTCTCTTTTACAGAATATAAACCATTACCAGTCATCCTTGCACTAAAAATCCCTTGTCATTGTCTTGCCCTTGCAATGCAAATGATACTGTATATTTTTATTGTTCTTTCAGGGATATGGATTGAAAAGCAAAGATTGGAAAAAGTGAGTATTATTTCATGATGGTTGTGCATTTTCTTGTGAGGTACCACCCAATAACACATCTCTTTCAAAATTTAATTCATTTATCCTTCTGTTTTTTATTCATGCATCAAGTGAGCATTGACATCTTGTTTTTAGAATTGTTTTTCTTTTTGAGAATGAGTATAACATCTTGTATGTGAGTGATGTTAAGAGATAGTACTAGCAACCTAGGTTGGACTGCTTCTAGGTGTAGAAGCATATATGTGTATTCATAAATGAAGTCGTGTATAATTAAGCTTCTTCAGGCCTCTATGCTGGTGGGAGCCTTGATGTCTTTTGAGTATAAAAATCATGTTTTCTTTTCTTTTTAATCTTAAAACAGAACTTCCAAAGGTTATGTTTTCAGTTTACTTTTGTTTCTTTAAGTACTGAGATTGACAAACCTGCTAGTATTCAAAAGTTTCTATGAATTGCTTTCATATTGTAACTGAGCATTGGGTGCCACATGCTCGGTTTGAGTGGAATATCAGGCTGATTGATTTCCACTGTAGCTACTTGAAATGACATCACCTGTTCACATAGTTCAGGTTTAGTCAGCAGTCTATACCATTTCATAATTGGTATATACGTACACAAACTTCATGAAGATAAGAAGAGCAATAATTGTAAAGCAAAGGTCAACAACATAGGCAATTGTAACTAAAAAAAAAATCATATTATCTTCTATTATTGTTCATGCTCTGTTAATTAACATTCATGAAATCTTCAATAGGTGGGAATATTATCTTCAATTTTTAATTTTCTTTGCCAACCTGTCCCAGGAAGTGATACTTGATTATGAATAGTTGGATGAACATTTACGACTATATATATTATGTCATATATCTATATTCTTCTTATCTGCTAAAAATTTCATATTGCAAAATTCTCTGATCTTCTTAGTTTTAAGTTTTAATACACTCAATACAACTGTTGTTTCTAATGCTTTCATCATTCAGTATCCACTTTCTTTTTATAAGGTTTTTACTTCTTAGACCTTCTAAGTTGTTTTGGTAAAACTATAGGTGTTTACAATCCCTTGTTAAGGGATTGTATAAAAAGTTTCTTTTTATAAGGTTTTTACTTCTTAAACCTTCTTAGATTGTCTTTGTAACTTATTTGGAGGTCAGTGGTGCTGCATTATTAGCTTCATATTTTCTAATATGTAAAATTCTTAATTAAATAGATGAACTTACTGAATTTGAAAACAGGTTCTCAAGTTGGTTGTCTTCTGGTCTGGAAGCTCGGAAAGCACACCATTTGAGTTCAAACTCTACAACAAACTTGGCACATGGCAAGCTGAGCCTGGCGTCGTTAGTTAAGATGTCATCACTGCTGTCAAGGTCTCTACATCTGTTTTCTATCTCTTAATTTTTTGGATGATCTTAAAATGTGATTCTTCTTGTTATTGAATGAAATTGTCTTTTTTTCTCTTCTTTTACTTGAATGTAGGCAGGCTACAGGCATATTGATTGTGCACGGATTTATGGAAATGAGAATGAGGTAAATTAATATGTTTATGTGTGGATTATTTTCTTAATCATATATAACCATGATGGTTTTGAGTGACTAGCTTGACAATTGAGCCTAAAGTTTTTAATGAAGGGATTTATTTAGTCATTTGAGCTTAGATATTCTTTGATCTGATTTCTGGTGATCATAGATTGGTTTGGCTTTAAAAAAGCTGTTTGCTGATGGAGTGGTGAAATGTGAAGAACTATATATAACCTCCAAACTTTGGTTTGTTTCTTCCCATGCTCATAAATTCATTTGATTGTATGCAAGTTCATGTAATACTGTCAAGATTGGTTTGCAGGTGTGGTGATCATGATCCAGAAGATGTCCCAGAGGCACTGGAAGCAACCTTGAAAGACTTACGACTTGACTATCTAGATCTTTATCTGGTACTACTTTCTCAATAGCCAGAACTTTTGGTTTTGCATAATTGATCAACAACATTTAGCTATGAAGATTCATGCTATTAATGTATATATGTTAATTGAGTTTTCTTTTAATTGATGATTCAAGTGATGTCATTCTCATGTCTATTTCACCATGTCACTCTTTTCTTGTCACTGTCTTTTGCAATCAAACAAATGTTTTAAGAATACACTTTCAAATAAATGAATGGCGGCAGATAGAAGCATCAATCCAATTCAAAGTCATACAAACATGTAACATCAATAAGGCAATAACATGTTTGAATATGAAGTTCATGTTTGAATCCATTTATGACATGTTTCTTAGATCCTTACAACTAGTTCTGGACAAACTAAATTTCAGGAAGATGTTAAACTGTTAAAAGATACAGGCATGGATGCATACAGATTCTCTATCTCTTGGTCAAGGATTTTACCAAGTAAGTTTTTCTCAATAACCATGGTAACTAATCAGATGATTAAATTTCCTACTAATTATTACTAATGTGAATTTTCTGCAGGGATCAATAAAGGGTGGTATAAATCATGAGAGAATTGCATATTACAACAATCTGATCAATGAGTTAATACAAAATGGTAGGTTAGATTCCTTTATTACAACAAGTTTGATCTTCATGTTAAATCCATAAAATGGTTGTCGAAATTTGAGTAAATTGATTAGGAATCAAGCCTTTTGTGACGATATTCCATTGGGATGTTCCGCAAGCTCTAGAGGATGAGTATGGAGGCTTTCTAAATCGAAGATTCTTGTAAGCTATTTTATTTGTTTTTACATTGATCAATAATAGGATATATGAAGCAATACCTATCTAATATAATAAACTAGCTTATAATATTTTCAACGAGAAGCACTTCTTTCCTATCAATATTTCTATCATTGATCCCCAGGGATGACTTCAAGGACTATTGTGAGGTTTGTTTCCGGGAATTTGGAGACAGAGTGAAGCAATGGATCACATTAAATGAACCCTGGACTTTTAGCAGCTATGGATGACACTGGAGTTTTTGCACCCGGGCGATCCTCAATCTCTGGAAATTGTTCACTTGGTGATTCTGCAAAAGAACTATACATTGTCTCTCACAATCTTATTCTTGCACATGCACTTGCAGTCAAGCTTTACATAACACTTATTTGTAAAAATAGTGAAGACATAAAGACATGAGGCGAAACTTATTAGTAAAGTTGATGTCTATTACTTGATCTTGTTGTTCTAAAGGTGTTAGAAATGATCAAGGGAAACTTGGCTTCCTGTCATTTTTTTTTGTTTTTTTGAGAAAAATGGAATTCAATTAAAATGTGAGTTTTTAAATGATTAAAAGCAGGGTTTTAATTAATTAAATAATATATATTTAATTAAAAATTAATTATTATGCATGTTTTTGAGGGGGTTATAACCGCCTTTAAAACAATAACTAGAGTTTTAAAATTTTAATTGTAGAGGCGGTTATAACCGTCTCTAAAGGTATTAGTGTTAATAAAACCTTATTAATTGTAGAGGCGGTTATAACTGCCTCTAAAAGTATGAGTGTTGTTAAAATCTGGTTAATTATAGAAGCGGTTATAACCACCTCTAAAACTATTACTTAAAATTTTAATTGTAGAGGCGGTTATAACCGCCTCTAAAATATAACTAGTTTTAAAATTTTAATTGTAGAGGTGGTTATAACCGCTTCTAAAACTATTAGTATAATTTTAAAATTTTAATTGTAGAGGCAGTTATAACCGCCTCAATAGGTAAAATATCATTTGAGGCGGTTATAACCGCCTCTAAAAACTCGCTCTTTGCTATTAATTTACTCATCAGGTTGTATTAAACGGCTCTAAATTCTAGAGAGCGAAGCTATCTAGCCGATTAGAGGCGGGTGAAAAAAATTCATCACTAAAGCTATAGAGACGGGTTTAACCGCCTCTATAGGTCATAAAAACCACCTCTAAAGCTCTTTTTTAGTGTAGTGTTTGTTAGTGAATTTTAAAAAATAGTAATAATAAATATTAAAAAAATAAAACCACAAAAAAATGCTATTGCTATTTCAAAATTTCTAAAAATAATCAGCAATTTGTGAGTTTTCTTTCTTTACTCAATTTCTTCTGAGTTTATATTTTATATTTTATTATAGAGATTTATTATGTATTTTTTTAAAAAATATTTTATATCTAAATTAATTTTTTTCAATTTTTTTGTTTAAAAATATTTTATATTTATTAAATAATTATTGTTATACCTTTGCATATGTTACTTTTCAATTTGCTAGGGCAAGTCTAAAAATCATTTATAAGAAGTCAAAAACCGTAACATTGCCTTGCGAGATAGTGAATGTATTGTGTCTTCAATCCTTGCATTGATTTTGAGATACATGGATCTGCTGAAGCTCTGTCCTTAATCAACATCAATCCGTGACTCCTTTGTCCCTTCTCTGGACTGGAGCACAAATTTATAATTAATTATTTAATTTTTTAAATTTTTTTCAAGAGTCATGTTTTACTTTGACGGTTTTACCTACTCGATTTTTTACTTACTCTAATTTTTATTTTTATTTTTATTTTATTTTTATTTTTTGACACTAGGTGATATGCATCCCAATTTAAAATTTTAAGTTAGAGACATGTATAAGGCCTTGTTTGGATTAGCTTAATAAAAAAGTGCTTTTTTTAAGTTTGGTAGAAGGATTTTTAAAAAAAGTGCTTATGAGAGTAAGTTAAGTGCTTTTTTATATTTTATGTTTGGATATGTTAATGTAGAAGCACTTTTATATATGTAAAGTTGTTTGGATATGCATTCTTGAAAGGACTTTTTTCAATGTCAAATTACTAAAATGGGCCTTCATTAGTTTATTATAATAACACTAATTCTAATACTAATATACTAACATACTAATATTAATACAAATATAATAATAATATTAATATGAATACAAATACTAATTAATATACTAATTATAATATATGAATACTAATATGAATACTAATATACTAATACAAATACAAATATACTAACATACTAATATTAATACTAATATACTAATAATAATAATATCCTAATAATTATAATAATACTAATATACTAATATATTAATAATAATACTAATATGAATACAAATACTAATATACTAATAATAATACTATTACTAATACAAATATACTAATATACTAGTACTAGTACTAATATACTAACATACTA
This sequence comes from Dioscorea cayenensis subsp. rotundata, assembly GCF_009730915.1. Taxonomy (NCBI): domain Eukaryota; kingdom Viridiplantae; phylum Streptophyta; class Magnoliopsida; order Dioscoreales; family Dioscoreaceae; genus Dioscorea; species Dioscorea cayenensis. The sequence continues at coordinate 2,362,905 of NC_052491.1, read as the reverse complement.
ATACTAATATATTAATGTACTAATTCTAACACTAATACTAATGTACTATGATTATAATTATAATTATAATCATAATTATTATTATTGAAAAAACAAAAAATATAAAAGCATAGTCATTTCTTTATCTGATAAGGGTAACCTAGTAATTTAATAACTCCAAAATAGCTTCTAAGAAGTGTTTTTTCCAAAAGCACCACAAGACTAGCTTCTCAAAAAAGCTATTTTTCAGTTTTTTATCGACTCGCCTCGCAGAAAAAGCTAATACAAACATGATTTTTTGAGCTCAGAAGTGAACTTCTGGGCTTTTTAAAAGCCAATCCAAACACCCCCTAAATATGGAGCTCGCTAACAAGCTCAACAACATTTTCCTTTCGTCTTGCGTAGGTTTTGATCTTGAGACCCTTATGAAGTGAGAACCTTACACAAAAGACCCGGCACCAATAAACCAAGCAACTATTAGTTCTTTTCTTTTTTGTTTCACTGTTGCATCAGCCAACAGAATATTTCATCCATTTTGTTAATATAAAATTGTTTTTAACATATATTATTATAAAATGATGATGCTCTGTATTTCAAATCAGGGATGCATCAATTAACTCTTCTTTGTTTCTGTGTTTTTAAATCAGGAATTAATACTTCATTTTCTGTTTAATGGAAACTGAAAACAACTTTGAAGAAAAATCTTACTTTGTTACTTCTATTTAATCTAGGCATTTAATTTCAGGCAATGTTATTCGGATTTGTACGTATTGTTGTGTTGATAATTTATACCTCTAGATATGTAAAACAAATATATATATATATATATATATATATATATATATATATATATATATATATATATCTAATTATCTATTATAATCTCACATTGACAAGGAGCTGATTAGGCCGCTAATTTGTTTACAATGATTATAATCAATAAGCGATTGAGAACAACAACGAAACACATAACGAAGATTATAACACATTCAAGTATATACACAAATCACTAACTATTTTATTTTATTATTTTTTTTAAAAAAAAGGTGGATAAACTGCATTCATTGAAAACACAAAGAACAAGTACAAAAGAGAAGTACAACCTGAGCAGAGGCTCAACAAAATTACCACAAGGAGTGGAGAAAAAGGTGCTAAAATAACCGAAGCAAGAACAGGGGATAAAAGACGACAACAACCCTAATGGAAAGGACGATCCAAAAGGGGTACATCAAAGCAGAAGACTAGATCTCGCTAGGCGGGGGCCCTCCACAGGGGCATCTGGCTCCACTTCACTAGATGAAAGAAACTCCAAACTTCGCTTAACCTTCGCCAACGGATACTCAATTTTCATCCTCTTAGCTTCTGGAGCTGCAGAAAACCAAAATCAAAGCAATAGTCGAAAGATAATTAGCATTGAAAATGCGAGCATTTCTTTCAAGCCAAATGTTCCAAGTGATAGCCCTCACTAGCAAATCCCAAAATTAAAGCAAAGATTTTGGAAAAGACCGTCGCCAGTCACCCCATAGATCAAGAAGAGACCTAGGAGTGCAACGGGCCCCTAACAATTGACCAAAGAAGGTCCAAACATGGGTAGCCAAAAGGCAGTGAATCAAGAGATGCTCAGCAGTCTCGACATTCGTATGGCACATCACACAAGTAGGCGTAGGTAAAACATTACATCTATGCCAGGCTAGGTTGTCTAAAGTCAAGATTTTGTTATCCAAAGCTAGCCAGTTGAAGAGATTAATCTTTTTGGGCAATTGCCTTTAAGGATGACATTGGTCTTATGGCACCGGATACCCCCATCATTTAAAAAGTTATAGAAGGTTTTAACAGAGAACCTTCCATTTGGAGATAGTTTCCAACGCCTCTCATCAATCCCAGAAGAGGGTTGAGAGTGAAATAAGTTTAGTAAGTTGCATGCCGTAGGAAAATCATCAAAGGCGTGGGTGGGCCCTCTGTGAACAAAATCTTTAATTGTTTCTTCCTTGGACTGAGCTAAGAGGAAAAGTTGAGGCCAAATGTTTGCAGGTGCACGCCCCTCTGCCCAGTTGTCTAGCCAAAAAAGAGTGGAGGAACCGTTTTTACCAATTGATAAAGAATTTTTTCTGAATGCCGGTAGTGTATGTAGGATTCCATTCCAGAAGAAGGATCTATATCTACATTGCTTGTGATGTAAGTTCCATGACGGGATACTTTTGAAATAATTTTCCCGAATGATATTCTCCCCACACCAATGGTTCCCGGAGCTAATCTTCCACCACCATTTTCCCAGGAGGGCACTGTTAAAAGTTTCGAGGTTTAAAATTCCCCACCCACCTTGCTCAGAAGATCTACTTAATCTTGCCCAGTTTACCAGTCTAATTTTGCTATGTTGGATGTCCGGTCCCGACCATAAGAAATCTCTTTTAATTCTGTCAATGTTCTTAATCACCCAAACGGGAAGTTTGAAAATTGACATCCAGTAGGTGGGGATAGCAGTTAGAACTGAGTTAACCAAAGTGAGTCTACCACCCAAGGACAGTAACTTGGATTTTGAAGCAGCAAAACGAGAACGGATCTTGCTTAAGAGTATGTCTCAATCTTGTCTACGTGGTCGACCCCCCGAGATAGGTATCCCAAGATAAGTTATCGGAAGGGAACCCGGTCTGCAGTGAACCGTTCTAGTAAGTGAAATATGGGGCTCAAGGTTTCTTTGGGCAGCAATTAAACAAGTTTTTTCAGAGTTAACTTTAAGGCCTGATAACCCTTCAAAAATATAGAGAATGAGTTTGATAATAAAAAGGTCATCTCCTCCACCAGTTGTAAAAATAAGTAGGTCATCAGCATATTGTAAGTGATACATTTTAACTCCAGTATCTCTAAGTGGCACGCCATGTAGGATTCTAGAGTTAAAAGCATTGTTAAACATGGTGCTGAGAACATCTACTGCGAGGACAAATAGAAGAAGGGAAAGTGGGTCTCCTTGTCTAAGTCCTCTGCGATATCAGATATAACCCCTTTGAACACCATTTATTAGAAATTTCACCTTGGAGGTGGTGAAAATAGAGCTTATCCACCCAATCCATTTATCACGGAAGCCTCTAGCTTTTAAGAGCTCAAACATGAAACTCCAATCCATAGTATCAAAAGCTTTGGCAAAATCCACTTTGAGAACCAAACCCTAGAGGTTATTTTTTTGCATATAGTAGATGAGCTCTTGAAATGAAACAATGTTATCAATGATACACCGATCTTTAATAAACGTTGATTGAGTAGCATCAACCAACGAGTCAATTTTTAGTCTAAGCCTGTTAGCTAATATCTTGGAGACAATCTTTAGGGATGAATTGATTAAACTAATCGGACGATAATGCGAGGGATCTTTGGGGGCCTGGCTCTTTGGAATAAGGGTAATGTTAGCCCATTTGATACGTTCAAGGTTTGCTCTACCCCAGTAAAAGTCATCACAAAGCTTAAAGATGTCGAATTTAACGATGTCCCAGTATTTTTGGAAGAAAAAGATGGGGATGCCATCAAGTCCAGGAGCTTTGTCAGCTTTCATGTCAAAAACGGCCTTACAAATTTCTTCATGGGAGAAGGGGGCATCAAGGGATGAAAGATCATGAAGAGCCTTAGATCCAAGAAGAGTAGACCAATTAATCCTAATTCGATAGCTTTGGGTAGTACAACATAGGTTATGATAAAAAGATGTGAATGCGTCTCCAATCTGTGTAGAGTCATCCATCCTATTGTTTACTTGGTGGATCCAGGGGATAAAATTTCTGTTCTTTCATCCATTGGCAATGGAATGGAAATAACTAGTGTTCTCATCCCCCTCCTTGAGCCAATTCACTCTAGCCCTTTGCTTCCAATAAATCTCTTCCTGATGAAGGATATGGGACAATTCAGTTCTCAAGGAGACATCTTTGGTTAGCTCACTCTCAGAGAGAGCACGGGATTCTTTGGCAGTATCGAGAGCTTCAAGATCGTGCAAAAGTGCCAATTTCTTGAGTTTAATCGAACCGAACTCAAATTTTGCCCAGCGCTTAAGTTGCTTGCGGATTCTAGCTAATTTTTTGGCTAAGATAAAATCCCCACAACCTTGGAACGAATTTAGACTCCACCAATCCTTGATAAGGTTAGTGAAATGATCAATCGTGCACCAGGCCCGTTCAAAGTGAAAGGTACGAGGAAGAATGGGGTGACTGCCAAATTCAAGTCTAAAGGGCACATGATCAGAGCCTAAACGGGGAAGGTAATTTTGAAAAGTTTTTGGGAGCAGTGATATCCAATCTTGGTTGATGAGGAAGCGATCAAGCTTAACCCAAATGGGATTAGCTTGTCCATTGGTCCAAGTAAAACGCTTGCCAAAAGAGGGGGGCTCAATTAACGGAAGATTAGTAACGAACAGTTGGGCAAGTCTAATATCTTCGAGGTTGGGGAAACAACTTAATTTGTCAGAAGGGGAAAAGATGGAGTTAAAGTCTCCACAAATAATCGAGGGCACACCCACCCCAAGTTGGCAGGTTCTGATCTCATCCCAAAAAACAGATTTTAAATGTCTTGCATTGGGTCCATAAATAGTGGTACATACTGAACGTACACTATTTGATCTAGAAGTGAATTCTATCGAGAGGCAAAAAATGCCTTCATATATCGTGTGGCCTTCCAATAAACTTGCATTCCAACCAATAATCATACCTCCAGCAGTCCCTAAAGCAGGGGTGAAGGTGAAGTGATCTAGTCGAGATCCACCAACTGAATACCAAATGGTGGTATTAACCGAACTAAGTTTGGATTCTTGAATGCAACAGATGTCTACATGATGTAATTTAAGGAAATCTTTGACTAGGAATCGCTTAGTAGGCATTCCTAGGCCCCGAACATTCCAAGAAATTATATTCATGGGCAAACTAATTTGATCCTGAAGCGGAACCTAACCTAGAGGTCCCGACTTCTGCTCTCGAAGAAGCAGTTCTAATAGATTCAAGCATGTGAATATGCATAAAGCAATCATCTCTGTGATGCGATGAATCAAAAGTGATACCACAAGCATTGCAATAATTACTTAATTGTAAATCATTCCATGCATTAATAAGAAGGGGATTTGTAGAGGTACCTTCTGGCATTGTGCTTGCGTTCCCCTTCTTCTTAACTGATCTAGGAGGTTGAGGTACGAAGCTTGCCTTCTCACTCCATCTAGACGATGGTTTTTTCTGATGTTCACTTCTTCTGGTTCCCTGGACCGGGTCTTCAGAATGTCCAGTGTGAAGTAAGCGCTTGATTTCTCCTCAAAGTCTGATTCAGAATCATCTAGCTCTTGGCTGCCCAAACTGTCTTCATCATGACCTGAATCATCAGATACCTGGGTACTAGAATCAGGAATGATGTCATCAATGTGCTTTTTCTCACTCCAAATTTCCAGATTCTCCTTTGGTATCTCCTACTCGTCAAGTACAGAGCGGGAGGTGATGGCTTTGGAAAAAATGTGTCGGGACGAGAGTCTAGATACCATGAAGGAAAACCCAATTAAAATTTGGTGGGGGATTGAGATTTGCAGGTTGTTTAGAGGGGTTGCAATAATCCTCAAGACCTTCAGCACAAACACTGGTCGGGTGAGACTGCACATGGGCCTCCAGGCTACAGGGCTTAGGTGAATTACATGAAGTAAAACCCGTGTAATTTATCTCCAAGGCTTGGGTCTTAATAGGATTTGAAAGACCCAAAGAAGTCGGCCCAATAGCACCCGCTTGGTCCACTACATCAAGTCTCTCACCCGGTAAGCCTTTGATGAGTGGGTTTGGAATAATTGGATCCGGGATAGAGGTGGTCCCACATGAAATAATCTCAACAGGTGGATTAGAGCCACTTGTCGAGATATGGTTGCTCCTGTCATTATGCAGTGAATCCCTGTCTCTCTGTCGCGAGGCAACCTCGTCCAATGCAAGCGCGACAGCGAGGGCTTCTACTCGGGATTCGGGCAGAGACTTCTCCAAACTCAACATCATCGAATGACCAGCAGATATTGATAGAATTAATCTTGTTAGTGCATATATGACCCTATGTTATTTATATTTTATATTTAGATATTATTGCATTTATGCATTTATGTTTGCAATTATAACCCTTGGTATTTCAAAAATTGCATTTGCATTTAGAATTATGTTTAGATAAGATTCTTAGTTTGAATTTGTTTAGTTTCTTGGTGGAGAAGAAATGTAGTTTGAATTCAGTTATTATTATCAATATAAAAGATAGAAAGGTGGGGAGTTTTGGTTGACCGTGTCAAAATTATCTCATCTTCTTTGAGTGTTCTTTGTGTGGTTTTTTCTCTGATTTTCCTAACATTTGGTACCAGAGCAAGGTTCGAAGTAGACACCAAAGATCACATCAGGTTCATCATCAAAGAGTGAAACAACCGTCGGTACGACAGCATTGAAGGCTCCAACAAGAGACAGGACGGTGACCCTCCATTATCCGTTGCTCATGAAGAGCAATTACTCGGCGTGGGCACTCAAGATGAAGGTGTACATGCGTGCGCAAGGCGTGTGGGATGCTATTGAGCCTATTGACCTGAAGGAAGAGATAGAGACGCAGAAGGATCAGATGGCCGTTGCTGCCATCTATCAGGGTATTAGCGAGGAGACGCTCCTTGTATTGGCTAAGAAGGAGACGACCAAGGAGGTATAGGAGATGTTGAAGACAATGCACATGGGCGCCGAGCGCGTCAAGGAGGCAAAGATCCAGACTCTGAGAAGCGAGTTTGAAGGTCTACGCATGTGTGAAGCGGAGACGGTTGATGACTTTGCCACAAAGGTGACCACAATAGTCAACAAAATTCGTGTATTGGGAGACAAGGTGGAGGAGGCTCACGTCGTCAAGAAGCTCCTTCGTGCTGTCCCTTCCAAGTTTATTCAGATTGCATCGACGATTGAGCAGTTCGGTAATCTCCAAACAATGACTGTTGAGGAGATCATCGGGTCTCTTAAAGTTCATGAAGAGCGATTGCGGGGTTACGAGGATGAGAAAGAAGAACACATCCTATTGACAAAGGCTGAATGGAAGGCAAGAGAAAAAGGTGAAGGTACGTCGAACTTGTCGAGAGGACAATGAGGAAGCAACTGGCATGGCCGTGGTCGTGGACGTGGGCATAATGATGGAGGCCACGGGACTGACAACAATCATCAAGAGAAGAAGTTTGACAAGTCAAAGGTGAAGTGTTACAATTGTAACTATTTTGGACACTTTGCCTATGAATGCCATTCTAAGAAGAAGGATGAGAGGGCCCTTATTGCAGATGAGTAAGAAGATGATGAACCAGCATTGCTTATGGTCGAGCATGTGAGCTCTTGCAATCTGTTAAAGAGACAACTGAAGAGGTAAAGCTTAATGAATAGAACATGAAGCTAACTTTGGGGAGTGATGAGAAGTATGAGAGTGATGTATGGTATTTGGACACCGGGGCGAGCAATCACATGACCGGGTGTATAGACAAATTCAACGAGCTTTATGGAACTGTGAAAGGCACGGTGAAGTTTGGAGATGGAACGATTGTTAACATATGTGGCCATGGATTGGTTCTGTTCAAATGCCAAAACGGTGAGCACAGGGTATTGACTAATGTGTACTATATTCCAAGGCTTAAGAGTAACATTGTGAGCTTGGGACAACTGGATGAGCACGGCTTCAAAACAATCATGGAAAATGGATACATGTGTATTTTTGATATGCAAAGAATGTTACTGGCGAAAGTAAGGAGGTCAAGAAATAGGTTGTACATGTTTAACCTCAACCTAGCCCAGCCGGTGTGCATGTTGGCAAGCTACAAAGAAGATACATGGGTCTGGCATGCACGATATGGGCACCTAAACTTCCAAGCATTGAGAAGCCTGGCACATAAGAAGATGGTGGAAGGTCTGCCAGTTCTGGAACATGTAGACCAACTTTGTGATGGTTGCATGGTGGGTAAACAATGGCGTACTCCATTCCCTCATGACTCAAATTATCGTGTAGAGAAACCACTGCAACTTGTTCATGATGATTTGTGTGGACCAATTACACCGACAATCCCTAGAGGTAATAAATTCTTTTTATTGGTTGTTGATGATTTCAGCAGATACATGTGGATAGTGATGCTCAAGACTAAAGATGAAGCTTTGAGTGCTTTTAAGAAAATCAGAGTGCTGAGATGGAGGTAGGTCACAAGATGAAGGCATTGTGAACTGATAGAGGAGGAGAGTTTATGTCGAAGGAGTTCCGTCAATATTGCGAAGACTTTGGGGTAAAACAGTTTCTCACTACACCATATTCTCCACAGCAAAATGGTGTTGTTGAGCGGAGAAACTAAACCATTATAGCAATTGCAAGGAGTTTGCTGAAGAGCAAGAATGTGCAAGGAACATTCTGGGGAGAAGCAATGATGACAGCGGTGTACCTTCTTAATCGTGCCCCAACATAGAGTGTAGTCGGGAAGACACCATATGAAGCTTGGTATCAAAAGAAACCAAAGGTACAACATCTACGTACTTTTGGTTGTGTGGCACACATTAAAACATTGAACACACACCTCAAGAAGTTAGAAGATCGGAGTACTCACATGGTATTTCTTGGCTATGAACATGGGTCCAAGGCCTATCGAGTTTATGATCCTAAGACAAGAAAGTTACACATCAGCCAAGATGTGTTTTTCAATGAGGAGAAGCAATGGGATTGGGAGTCATGTCTTGGGCATGACACCACTTTGTCTAATCAAGGTAACACATTTACAGTAATGCATGAAACTGACCATGTTGTAGGAGAAGATGAGAGCCATGGACTGAATATTCCAGTGTCAACCACAACGGGCTCAACACCCACCTCGGCCACAATGATCTCATCGAGTGCCTCTTCATCATCTTTTGTAGAGGGGCCAAGTCATTTTCGGTCTCTCCAGGAGGTGTATGATGCCACATCCGAGGTGGAGCCAGAATATGTTGGACTATGCTTGCTGGGTAAGGAAGAGCCAATGAGCTTTGAAGAAGCTCAGAAAGAAGAAAGTTGGAGATGTGCAATGCAAGAGGAGTTGAAAGCTATTGAAGATAATGACACATGGGAGCTAGTAAACTTGCCAAGTGGGCACAAACCCATTGGATTGAAGTGGGTGTACAAAGTGAAGAAGGATTCACAAGGTGCAATAGTGAAACATAAAGCTCGTCTTGTAGCAAAGGGGTATGTGCAAAAACAGGGAGTGGACTTTGATGAAGTTTTTGCACCAGTTGCGAGGCTTGAGATAGTGAGATTGCTCATTGCCATGGCTGCTCAAGATGGTTGGGAGGTGCATCACATGGATGTTAAATTGGTATTCTTCAATGGGGAGCTTAGCGAGGAAGTATACATGTTGCAACCGCCTGGTTTTGTTAAGAGGAACCATGAGTATATGGTGTTGAAATTAAGGAAGGCACTTAATGGACTTCGACAGGCGCCTAGGGCATGGAATTCCAAGCTTGATAAGAGTCTTTTGTCACTTGGGTTTGAAAGATATCCACTTAAGCATACCGTGTACAAAAGAAGCCTAGACGAGTCAAGTTTGTTGGTTGGAGTGTATGTCGATGACTTGATCATTACAGGTTCCAGTACTACTGACATCACAAAATTCAAGACACAGATGAAGAAATTATTCAATATGAGTGACCTAGATCTATTGAGTTACTATTTGGGGATAGAAGTTTAGCAAACATCTCAAGGAATAACACTATGTCAATCAGCCTATACAGGCAAGATACTAGAAAAGTGTGGCATGAGTGGGTGTAACCCGACCCAAACTCCCATGGAATCTAGGTTGAAGCTGAGCAAACTGAGTACAAATCCACCAGTTGATGCTACTCTATATAGGAGCATTGTTGGAAGTTTGAGGTATCTTGTTAATACAAGGCCAGACATAGCATATGCGGTCGGGATTGTAAGTCGATTCATCGAAGGTCCTACCACTCAACATATGGCTGCTGTGAAGCATATACTCAGCTATGTGAGTGGTACATTGAATTTTGGATGCCACTATAGAAAGATAAAGGATGAGAAACCGTAGCTAGTTGGGTATAGTGATAGTGACTTAGTTGGCAATATTGATGATCGCAAGAGTACTACTGGAGTTGTCTACTTTCTTGGTCCAAATCTAATCACTTGGATGTCACAGAAGCAGAAAGTAGTGGCACTATCATCTTGCGAGGCGGAGTATATTGCTGCAACAACGGTTGCATGTCAAGGTATATGGCTAAATCGTTTATTAGCTGATTTGATGAAGCAAGAGTTGAGCTCTATGGTTCTTAAGATGGACAACAAATCTACAATTTCCCTTTGCAAGAATCCTGTCCATCATGATAGGAGAAAGCACAATGACACACGATACCATTTCATCTGGGAATGTATCGAGAGTAGCAAGATAGCAGTAAAGTATGTGAATTCAGATGACCAGCTCGCCGACATACTAACCAAGTCACTTGGGAGTGTCAAATTCTTAGAGATGCGCCAGAAGATTGGGTTGCGAGATGTGAAGAAAAATCAACAAGATTAAGAGAGTGAATGATAGAATTAATCTTGTTAGTGCATATATGACCCTATGTTATTTATATTTTATATTTAGATATTATTGCATTTATGCATTTATGTTTGCAGTTATAACCCTTGGTGGAGAAGAAATGTAGTTTGAATTCAGTTATTATTATCAATATAAAAGATAGAAAGGTGGGGAGTTTTGGTTGACCGCGTCAAAATTATCTCATCTTCTTTGAGTGTTCTTTGTGTGATTTTTTCTCTAATTTTGCTAACAGATATATCATTGAGGGGGATGAACAGGTTCAAGATTGATGGACCATCAGTCCAAGAAGAGCACAGACCTTGAGGTTCTCGGTCCTTGGACCGGTCACCAGGAGCCCAGGGAGCAACGTCACCGGCCGGGCTTCAAAAGGAATTGTTTTAGAAGAGACCCCTGGAGCATAACTCGCCAGACGGGTCATCGGAACCTACAGACGGGGCCTCCATTCTTGAATGCATTGATCAATAGTGTCTAGTCATCTTGGTTGGTCACGAGCAGAAATTACGGACGTGCCAGAGCCGTCAGTGTCACACCCACCCCTTCTACCGAGGTAAATGTGGCACCCATCAGTTAAAATTCCCTTTTAACTAGAAACTGACACCCTGCTTTAAACAAAATCAGACCTACAAATCACAATTTACAACTTCACACCAACTACAGGTTCAAATACATAAATACCATGAATACAATAACTCAAATTTGCGGGTACAACCGCTACAAAATCACAACACCAATAAATAGAAAGAAAGATATGGGACCCACTGCAATCTTGGACTCAACCCTGACTAGCGCTATACTCAATCAGGCAAAAATAGGGTCCTGCTCCTGCAGCTACAGCACATTCAGTTGGTCGGTAGTGGCTTAATAATTTTAAATACTTAAATACAGTATATATAAAATATATAAATACCAACTCGCTCAAATAATTTTTCCAACTTTTTCCAAAAATACCGAATTCTAGCAAAATACAATCTTTAAAGAACTCTTGAAACATAAATTTAACATAAATCAACATCAATTTGATTTTCTCGGAAAACACAAATTTTTGTGAGAGATCGCCTCATCACAATTCAAAAAAATAACATAAATCTCAAATTCAAAAATACAAAGAATACCCAACACTCACCCAAAGATAACATGGTCTAGAAAAACTCTCTAAACCTTCACCGTGGCCGCAGGGCTAGGGTTCAGAGCCGTCAAGGAACTCATGTCCTAATCGTCGACCCATCGGGTTCACCGGCCGCGACCCCGGCTACCCGATGAATATCCAGATCGTGGCTCTACGCCTCCCACCGAACCGGCCCTCGTAGTAATCAACACCTGGGTCCACCACGCCACCTCTAAAGGTCGGCCCGTAGGGACCCACTCATCGCGATGAGTCGGGCCTTAGCCCGTCACCATCAAAACAAACAAGTAAATACGAGAATAATACCATATGTATAAATCATAACACGGGATCCTTTTTCCGGGACAAGTATTCACATCACGGAAATAAACATTATTTTTCCACGAAGCTCAATGCCAAAAGTATAACAATGCACAATACCAAGAAAGCCCATATCCACTGATACCATTCCTATACCGAGAATGAAAACCAATTCTACTAACAATGCCGATAAAACATCTTTAATATGCTCACATGGTTTTCAGTAAATCACTCCAAATCAAAGCTTATATACCCATCAAAAATAAATACAAGAATTGAATAGTTAAATCACATATACATGTATCTTCACTATTCACAAATCACGTATAATTATACAAAACCCGATGTATCAATACGGTTATCATGGCACATCGTAGGGAAAAATAAATATAAGTATATTTCGACCTTATACTGAATTAAACATGATAAAATGAAATACTTAAACATTTATTTCCAAAAATACTAGCCATTAAACAATTATTTCAAAAATAATGATAATAATTTATTTATTTAAAAATAATAGCCACTACTAACTCACCCTGGTCTCCTCGGGTTTCTTGCTAGACACTGAACTCCCTCCCAAGCCTAATCAACACCTAACAGGATAACATAATAAAATAAATAAACAATTATGACAACTAAAAACATAATTGAACCCAATGAAAAATACATGAAAGCAATAACCCGACTCTAATTGGGCCCACTCACTCCAATCGGTTCAAACCTGACCTTGCATAATCAAATTGGTCTCCAATTGCACTTAAGTCAACTCAATTTGGGCTAGCACCATTCTGAACCAACCTCGAACCAACCTCAATTCCACTCGAACCAAACTCAAATTCACTGAACCAGGTTTAATTAAACCCACTAGCCTTGAACCAACTTAATTTTTATACAAATTCTGTTGAACCAGCTTGGTTCAACCGAACCCAATTCTCTTCCAATTGGTTCAGCCCAAACCTTTAGCCCAACATCTAAACCAAACCCAAATCAACTTCAACCAATTTAATTCAACCAAACCATTCAAGTCCAACCATACTCAACTTGATTTGATCAAACCTAGACCAGATCAATTCAATCAAACCCAAACACTTCAATTCTCATCCAAACCCAATTCCAATTCAATTAAATAAACTTGGTTAAACCAAATCAAACTCAACTCAATCAATTCAATTCAACTCAACCAAATCAATTTGGCTAAACCCAACCAATTCCAATCCAACCATCATCATTAACACCTTAATCATCATCATCATCAACTTAATTAACTAAACCAAACCCTAATCTCGGTGCTACAGTAATTGCTACAGTAAATCCGGCAAACATCTCCACCAATCCAAGCAATTTCATTACCCATACAAGGTTTTTAACACAAAAATAATTTCACAACAACACTCTCATCAACTCCATCATAATTTCCTCAAAACAAATTCATTATTTCCTCCAAAATCACCCAAAATACATACATCTAAATATACACAAACATTAAACAAAAACAACACCAAAGAAGACCCTTACCAAGCAAGTAGCCACTCCGGCGAACTCCCTCCGGCGATCTCCAAATCTTTCTCCTTAAAAACCTCTAATTTCTCCCATTTCTTCATTTTTACCTCTCGGGTTATCAGTAGCAAAATGGTGGAGAAGAAGATGAACACAAGCTCTAGATTTTTTTCTCAATTAACTCTTCAGCCGAAATTCACTATTAGTCCCTCGAAAACATAATTTCTTACAAAACAGTCCCCTGAAAAAAACTCCCAAATGGTCCTTGAATTATGAAATAGTATTCTCAAAAGGTCCTTTTCAAATTATCCAATGGTGCCCTGGATTATAACACAACATTTCAAAAAGATCCCTCCATCTTACCTTTCAGTCCTTGGTTTTCAGAAACATTTTATATCAATCCTTTTTCTATTACTCTTTAACCCAAAATCTTTTAAAAACTTTCACATTTAAGTCTTTGTTCTTTCCACTTGGGTTTCTCACCAAAATTACTCTGTACAAAAATCTTACTGCAACTGTAGTAATACCATAAATATATTTTTTTCAGTAATTATCCAAAGGTTCAGGGTATTACAGTCAGTGTGTAATCCCACTACTTCTTTCCCCTTGTGATCACGGTTAATCTTGAGTGGAGCTTGAGCAGGAGGAAGCACAGAATGCGAATAATCATCCTGCGGACGTTTAGATTGGTAGATGTATTTCTCCAGGTCTCGTCAAAAAACTGGAAAAGGAAGACGGTTGTCGGTGATGAGGACGATGAACTTTCGCATATCGAAACTCAGGAACAGTTGTGAGGGAGGACCACGTGATGCCGGCAATGTACAAGCACCGAAAGGAAGGCTTTGTGAGGTTTGCTGGGTTTTGGAATCACCACCAACTCGCCAATAGGTCGTAAGATGTCAACCAGCACTGACCATGTCCATGCATGGAGAGAGAGGTTCCAGATGAGTAAAGCTTGGGCATGTCCTAATGCCGATCCAACTGATGCTATATCTGCCGACCAGGGCGAGATTGAGAGAACACAAGGACCCATCTTGGAAGAAAGGCTTTACTTTCCATTTTTGCTCGCCTTGATTGCTTCTTCTTTACTGTTCAGGGTGGCCAAGAACAAATTTCCTCTAAATTCGTAAGCAGCATCAACCCGGGGAGTGTTCAAAGCTCCCGGAAGGAATTCGAGGAGGATGTCTTCAGAGGTTTGGCCAGAGATGACGTCCAGAACAATGATCTTGGAAAGTTCTTTGCGAAGCTTTAAAGTTTCTTGGGTAAGAGAAACGGAGAGATGAGATCGCTGCCATGAGGGATGAGAAACAACACTTCCATCACAACTAGGGTTGTTGTCCTGTAGAGAGTTGGAGGTGCATTCTTTGGCCTTTGGACGAGTCCGACAATGCTGCGGTGGAGATGGAAGTTCCACACGACAGTTAGAGGCCATATGACCTGCACCACCACAGCGTTTGCATGTAAGGCGGTATCGACATTCCGCTGTTTTATGAGTTGAACGGAGACAATGTGAACAGCTAAGGGGGATCAAGGACGCTTGTTCCCAGTTACCGGGAGGTAACCTTGTGGTGGGGAAGTGGATGGTCTCTGATGTTCCTGGTTTTCTTTATGGGGTGATCGACGAGATCTGGCAATTTCCTAACCATCAGTGTTTTCCGTAGTAGCATTAACCAAGGTTTTAGGAGAAGGTTGCTCCTCCTGTTGAGGTTTTGGAGGGCTTACTGCATGAACAAAGGAGGTGCCAGTCCTGACGAGGTTTCTCGGAGGAGATGGTCACTCATACCGGCGGGGATGGTAGGGTCCGGAGGAGGGGTTTCTGCTTGACATAATAGTGATAATAGATCTCTAGTTATATCTACCGGTTTGTCCTTTAAATTCCATATTATTAGGTGAAAACTCACCAATAGAATATTTAATTTTCAACTGATGCACATGCTCTGGACTATACTATTATCTCATTTGTCTCATATGTAGAAATCCATACACCTTATTGTGCATTTGTGAATAAAATAAAAACAATTCTTAGGCGCGCTGACATGTGAAAGCAGGACTTAAACAAGTGAATCTAGGTGGCCAGGATAGACATCTTCCTTGTAGAATGTTTAATGGCAAAAGGTGACTCAGTTGTGTACATTAATGGCATAACTTAGTGATTTATATACTCAAAGGTTCTTTTGATTTTTACCTACGATTTTTCCATAATTTTTACTAATATAAAAAATAGATATAACTTAGTGATTTTTTATATTGCTTGTATTTGAGAGGTCTCAAGTTCAAAACCTCTCAAACACAATGAAAAAAAAAACTAAAAAAGTGCTTATTGCCAATTCGTTATCTTACTAATATTAAATTAATTTTTAATTTATATAATATCAAAGCTATTTTAATTTTTCCCTCTTATTTTTTAATGAATGTTTCTCTCTTTTTTTTAATATGTTTTTTTTATTGTCTTTCATTCGCTATAATAAAATATCTAAAGCCCACATAAAACAATATATACTAATGAATTTTCTATTAATAAATAAGAATAAGAAAGCTTGTTTGATTAGTTGAAAACTCTTCAAATTTTGTCTTTCAAACATCTTACAATCCTACAATCAGTGGCAGAACTAGAAAAAAATTTAGGGGGTGCTAAATTCAAATTTAAAAATTTTATGAATATTAAATAACTTTATTAATTCAAACTTGAAACAATAATAATCAATAATTCAAAAATATAAAATATACATCCATCTAAGAATTTTGGTTTAGGTGTTAAAAAACCTATCATATTTACATAATTAGCAAATTACTCAACTAACACTTAAACACTAAATTGACAAATAATATAATTAAAAAAGGACTTAACACAAATTTACAATAAAAATTTATTTATGCAACAGTTATTTAACGAATAATCTATAAATAATCCATTTTCAATAGAAAATAATCACAACAAATATCTAACCATTTTCATAACAATTTTCCATAACAAATAGTCAAAAAAATATTTAACAAATATCCAATAATTATTTAATAAATATATAATATTTTTAAACAAAAAAATTAAAAAAATTTAATTTATATATATATAATATTTTTTAAAAAAATACATAATAAATTTCTATAATGAAATATAAAATATAAACTCAGAAGAAATTGAGCAAAGAAAGAAAACTCACAAACTGCAATGATTATTTTTAGAAATTTTGAAATAGCAATAGCATTTTTTTATGGTTTTATTTTTTAATATTTATTATTACTATTTTTTACATTAATATCCTAAAAAATTGGTAATAATGTATTGATAAGTTCAATAAAAAAATATATCTAAATATAAAATTTTAAAATAAAATATTTGAAGAACCATGTTAGGTTAGCCATATTATTTATTATGGTCATCCAACATCAATTTTATTTAATATAATAATCTTATTGTTTTTATTTAATTTGTTATAAATATTGTGGGTAGAATTTTGAAAAAAAATAATATCACTTCCCATTCAAATTATAATTATAATGGAAATTATAATTATTAATATTGTAATATATATATATATATATATATATATATATATATATATATATATATATATATATATATATATATATATATATATATATATATTCATGGGCAAGGGGGTGCTTGAGCACACCCTTGCCCCCCTCTAAATCCGCCTCTGGTCACCACCACCCTCCTCTGCCCACAAGCGATAAATGGCTTCCACGAATCCGCCCTCACATCAGCGGCATAGGACTACGGCAGTACCGCCCGTTCGATTAGTTTAATGTTCCGTATCCACAGGGCGTGGACAGTGATAGATCATGATTTGGATGCCAGCGGGCTCGAAGATGAGATGGCAGATAGTGAGGATGATCAGAGAGATGATGGGAGGAAAACTGGTTGAATGGTTAGGATGATCGGAGAGATGATGAAGAGAAGCCATAACCAGAGCATAGTGGTGATCGTAACCCTTTAGTTTTACTGCATTTCCACTTATAATCAAATTGGTTGTAAGTCAAATTGCAGCAAAAAGCTAAGTAGTCGTTTGACATTGTTTTTGTTTTTTAGTTTTTTGTTTTTGTTTCGCTTTTATTTTGTTTCTGTTTTGTTTTTGTTTTATTTTCAATTTTTTGAAAACAAAAACATGTTTGGATACACTAACTGTTGTGTATTTTAAAAAACTAAAAACAAAAATATGTTTGATTAGCACAATGTTATTATATTATTATGATGTTTTTTTATCATTTTTTTTCAAATTCATTTTTAAATTTTTTTATAAAATTTATTTTTTTATAGTAGTTTACTTGATTGTATTATTAAATAAAATTAATAACATATACTGGTATTGTATGGTAAAAAATATCTTATAAAAATTGTACCATTTGAAACTAAAAAATATTTTGGGGTTTGCCTTACAAAATGTAATATATATATATATATATATATATATATATATATATTATATGTTTTATCCTAGTTTATAAAAATAAAGGGTAAAACAATAAATTTCATATATAAATTTTATAAATATAATTTTTTATACTATATAAACTAATTTATAAAATATCAAGCCCAAAAAATAATTTTTATAAATATTTTCTTAAAAATATATATTTTTTTAATTATTTGTATTAATTTGTAAAAAAAATTGTTATTTTTAAAAAATAAAAATAAATAAATATAATATATATATATATATATATATATATATATATATATTATATGTTTTATCCTAGTTTATAAAAATCAAGGGTAAAACAATAATTTTCATAAATACATTATAAAAATATAATTTTTTTATACTATATAAACTAATTTGTAAAATATCAAGTCCAAATAATAAATTTTTATAAATATATATTTTTTTAAATTATTAGTATTAATTTATAAAAAATAAATAATAAAATGAATTTAAAACTAAAAGAGAGAGAGACAGAGACAGAGACAGAGAGAGAGAGGAGTAGAAGAGGAAAGGTTTCAAAGTGGGAGGAAGAGTTTTGAAATTGTTTCCAAAAAAGTTGAAAACATAAAAAGTTTGTTTTCACTTTTTTTTGGAAACATGGGTGTTGTTTTCAAAATTTTTGGAAACAAAAACAACTTACCAAACGTGTTTTTCTTATTTTGTTTCTAAAGTTTGGAACTGGCAACAAAAACAAATATTTGGCAACAATGCCAAACGAGCCCTAAGTTGTCGCATTTGTTCTTACATATAGTGGTGTTTTACATGAAACCAAACATACTTTTACATGTAAAACAATTTACTTTACAACCACTTACATCTACTTGCATGCAACCAATCAGCCCCTAGTGGGTAAATTAAGCAATGACACATCCTCTTCTATAATAATTTATATAATGTAAAACTTTCATAATTATGTAATCACTTGCTTGTTTTATGCCTTTTGATTAGTCCAATTAAATATATGAATACATTGAATTTGCTAAGTAATTCATCATTTGTATGTATATGAATACTTAACATGTATTATTGAGTAGGTATCTATCTTTTAACATTAATCCAAAGACTTATTTTCTCTCCTTTGACATCAAGGTATTAATCTCTTGCATAAGCATCTGTCTCTACGCAAAACACACAAATAATTAATGAATAAATAAATATATAGATAAAGGGTGGCCATTGGATTCATATTTTTTTTTATTTAATTTTTTCTTTATACAATAAGAATATGCTAGTTAGTCATAACCTCTATTTACTTATTATCTTTAAAATGAATTGACAGGAGAATTGAACAATATGGTTCCATTTTAGATTAACTTAAGAATATCGGTTAGGGGCTTAATGAAGAGTTCGTAAAAAATAATTTAAAGTGTAAAAAGCGGGAGGAATGAGCCATTGCTTTTTTTAATTGTCGTCCCATCAATTTTGAGGGGCCATGTGCTATATATATTTTTTTCAAGTTATATGGATATTTTTATTTTATCAAATGTGCATTAAAAAGACTTTTTTTAAGAATATAGAAATAATATAAGGTTATTTTCAGGCAAATATATTTTAGATATTCACCACAATAATAGTAGGGATATCAGCAAGACGGAGATTCACCAGAGATGTATTCCCTGGCCTAGACCCTGCCTTATCAAACTCATCTCTGACCCGTCTCCTAACCCGCGGTATGGGGAAAAAATTTTCCCCGTCCCTGTCCTCGAGAAAATTACTTGGGTTCGGGGATTTTTTGTCTCCAATTTTTTTTTGTCATTTATTAAATACATCAAATATATTATCTTTTAATAATATATATTTTTATTTAATATAAATAATTATCTAATATTATATATAATATTCAAATTATATATTCGATGACGGGTACCCAACCCTGTTCCCCGAATTTTAGCCTTAGCCCGTCCCCATCGCCGTCGGGGTGGGAAGTCGGGTTCTTCTTCAAACCTGGGGCAAATTGACAACCCTACGGAATAATATCAAGTTAAAGGCATACACTTGACTACCATGTAGGAGGTCAGGAGTTTAACTTTCTCTCAGTGTATAGTTGAGAGCTAATAATAAAAAGTGTGTGTGGATGACTTGTTCACATTGTCAAAAAAAAAGATAAAAAAAAAAGTTTGTTACACAAGTACACAAACACACATACAATTATTAATTTTTTAAAATCATAAATATTTTTTGAAAAAATAGATAAACTACAAATTCTACTGCAAGAGACCAGTAAAGAAATCAAGGTGGAGATGGAACAAACAACTTATAATAGAATATGAATAATTTAAAATATCAATTTTTAATTAGTCATATTCTAGCACTTGTAAAATAAAGTGATAATTTGCTAACTTTTTTGTGTCTGTCTAATGGGCGAGTGATGAAGAACCTTGACTAATAGTGCCTTGTTAACCTCAAATTTAAATGTCAAGACATTAGATTCCATTTATTAGGGATGACAATGGGTAGGGTATGAGTAGGGTATGGCAAAACCCTTACCCGTACCCGTAAATCCTACCCCATATCTGTATCCTTACCCGTACCCTCTAGGGTAAAAAAATCATACCCTTGCCCTTTCCCGCAGGGTAGTGTACCAGCTTATCCGTTGTTTCAATTATCGAATTAAATATAAATAATAATAATAATAATAATAATAATAATAATAATAATATAATAAAGGTATAATCACCAAAATAGTCCATATACTTTTCTCTCTCTTCCCTTTTGGTCCCTCTACTCATAAATGCTCCCGACTAGTCCCTTTACTTTTGAAAATGTGCCCACATAATTAGAAATGCTCACAACTAGTCCCTCTACTTAATCTATTTTTAAAAGTAGAGGGACTAGTTGTGAGCATTTCTAACTAAGTGGGCATATTTTCAAAAGTAGAGGGACTAGTCGGGAGCATTTCTGAGTAGAGGGACCAAAAAAGAAGAGAGAGAGAGAGAAAAGTAGAGGGACTAATTAGGGTATTATACCTAAAATTAATAATACATTACAATACAATGTTTAAACACATGTCTATAAATTCAAAATTACAAATTGATATATATTTGTTTATTTTAAATTATATAATCACATAAAAATTATATGTAACAAATAAATTTATATAAAAAACAAATTTATTGATTTTTATTGGTGTCTATTTAGGACTCAACAGTAACTTTACCTTATTTGTTTATGTTTAACTATCTTGGTTTTTGTTTTAAATTTTTTCATATATCTACTAATTATTTTTTATATAGTTTCAAATTTTATAAATGTCTAATGAGATTTTGAATATAAAAAACATTATAACTAATTCTCATAAGTTCGTGAATTAAATGATTAATTTATATATCCAACTAATTTTTAATTATTATTTATTTTTCAGGATGTTCTTATAATTTATAGAATAAATTATTATAACATTATTTTTTTAAATATTTGTTTTATAATATTTAATTTTTTAATTTAATTATAATTCTTAATATATATTTAAAATTCATTTTTAATAATATTATGCTCTATCAAATATAAATATAAAAATTATATAAAATTTAAAATAATATATTAAGAGGAAATTTAAAGTATTATTTTCAAATTAATCACAATGAAAATAGATCTTGGGTAAATTGTGGGTATATATTTAGCTTAAAAAAAAATTATATATATATATATATATATGAGGGTAAGGGTGTGGGTAGGGTAGGGGCATACCCTTATCCGATCCGTACCCACTCAAAAAATAACGGGTAATACCCTTACCCGTACCCTTACCCTGTCAAAGAGGGTGATACCCTCTTTGACTGGGTATGGGTACATGGATATCGTTGAGTAGGGTACAAATTGTCATCCCTACCACTTATACTGGGTTTTGTTCGGGTCAAGATGGATAGATAACTAGATTCAAGTTTACCTAGGATTTGGCCCTGCCCAATAATATGGATCTTGAATTTTGTTGAAGTCCGTCTACATGTGTGACCATAAAACTAAGACTCACCCAAGCCCATCCAAATAAGACTTTTTTATTAATCAAATAAACAATGAATTATAGAAAATAAGTTCATAATAATTTTAATGTCAAATTTAATGTTTACAAACTACAACAAATTCAAATCCAAAAAAATGAAAATCAAACTATGTCTACATCCAACTCCAAATATAAGAATAAGTCTAATTCAAGTCTAAATAAAGCAAATAATTTGTTCAAAATCAAATTAGTTTGTACAAAACAAAGAAATAACTTGATGAGATACTTGCCCAAACATTGGGACAAGCAATTATTCCCTTTTGGAGTAAGGTTGGGGACCTTACTTCAAATAAGGGGGAATTTATTTCAGGGAAAGTGGGGGAAAGTGAGGGGAAGTGGTCTGACTTCCCCCCACTTCTGGTGTACATTTGTGCTGAAGTGGATTTTGAACTAAGCACACTTTAGTATTTTTTTTACTGAAGTGGGGGGAAGTGAGTCAATCTATAAAAACGAACTTTTTTCACTTCTAAAGTTTTTTTTTTAACTCATAGAACTTCATCCAACACCTAAGTTCCTTCGGTTCTATTCGCACTTTCTGACAAATGAACATTGAAGTCCTGGAAGTGATATCACTTCCCCCCACTTCAGGGAAGTGGCACTTCCCTTACTTCCTGACTTCCCCTCACTTACAGTGAAATGAAAGGTATCCTTCCCATATGGTATTAGTTATGGTAATTTGTTGGACTACAAGTATTCTGAGGGTCTTTAGATATTTGGCATCGGTGAGCGTTATTGTGGTTTGGTTCATTTGGAAAACTTATTGTGATTTACATTCAGAAATTGCTAGCCTAACAAGGGGTGGAGCCAGAAATTGCCGAGAGAAAGGACGAAGTATAAAGTAAAAATACTTAATTAACAAAATTTTTATTAATTACAAATTTAAAATAAAAGAATAAGCATAATATTTAAAATACAAAATAAAAATAGCGCAAAATAAATAATGACTAATAGAAATATATATATTTAATGTATTAAAGTTTGGTTTAAAAAATATATAAATAATTATATTACTACGAGTCTACGGCTAATACCCGAAGATTCATTTTTTTCATGTACAACTCTATGTGTCCACGTGTAAGATATCTGATGGATCCATCCGAATTGAACACGAGATGCATACCAATAAAGATTGATCAAAATATCAAATAAACCCCTACAACATGAACTCATTATTTTAAAAAAAAAAAACCAAAGTTTTATCTGTAAAGTTTTGTAATTTTATTTTCATTTCAATTTTTTAAAAATATATATTAATTTATAATTTATGAAATGCATCAATTTTTAGGGATTAACACGTAGCACCCACTCTTCTTTTATCTCCATGCAATATTAAAAAAAATTCGTTATTATCATCATCCAAACTATATAATTTTTCATTTTACATATTTAATAAATTATTTTTTTTCTCTCTCAATTGGATAAAGTTTCAATGCCTACCAAACACACTCATCTCTCACACAAGACGAACCTGAGGAATAGGGGACAGACGAAGAGTAAGGGCCAACGGAGTAAAGGACGAAGAAAGGTCAAAATTCTATTAACCTCGCCCCTGCCCTCTGTTCCTCCTCCCCTGAGCCTAACTATAGTTGGATTTCTAGGAGTGCGATTGCACATGTGTAAGAGTTTCGCACGGCCTTATCTACTGAGCACTTGGGGAAAAACTTCTACTTGAGAAACTAGCTTATGCATGGATATATTTGTATATTCTTTGCTACATTTGGACTGTGGAGACAAGGCCTTGATTCCCATGTTTTCCTTACAAGTTGTTGCCATATTTCCGTTGCCTCCGAGCTGGATGTAGAAGTGAAGGCCTTGATCATTGCCTGACATCATGCCAACATGGAGAACCTACGCATTGGAATGACATTTATCAGTTGTCAAGATCTCTAGAAGGTTATTGAGGGATAGGTAGTGCTTTCATGGCAAACTCATCAATTGATTACTGAACTCCACCAATTTCCCTTCACCATCGGCTATATTTGTTCTAATTCATTTGGCATGGAATCATTGGCTTCTTCCTTGGACGGGCAATGCCATTCACTCATTTTCACTGTGTTTTGAAAAACCCGAGATGGCTGAGAGAGCAAGATTTATATTTAGTTTCTTTGTTTTTGTTGTTACTATTTTTTTGCTTTTTCTTGGTTAATTTTTTTTTTTTGGATTGTTCTTGTTTTGCATCTCTATAGTTTTTTGGTTTTTTTAATAAAAAAAATTCTTTTTCCTTAATTGACCTCAATTTGGTATTGGATTAAATAGGTGGAGATAGGCTTTTCTTTTTTCTGTTTTTTTTTGTCAAAGGATAGATGGCTTGCTTTGCCCAGATCAGATGACATGAAGAAGGTTTTATGAAGTAAGGTAAAATAAAATAGGGTAAATTACCTAGTTGATCAATAAAGTATTGCACAATTTCTATTTGGGTCACTGAATTAAAAAAAAAAAAAAATTCTATTTGGGTTACTTAACTAAGTAAATCATTCCAATCAAGTCACTATCACAGACGGCGTTAATGGAAGACTGAGCTGGCGTGCAATCTCACCATTGGCCTTGCCTAATCAGCAACACTTGCACACTGTTCATCTCTCACCATTCCCCTCCTACATCCAAACAACTTCTTCATTTCCTTTCAAACTCCTCTTTTTCTCTTGTTCTTTATCTTCTCCATCTCTGTTTTCATCATTTCAACCTTCATCTCCTCCTCTTCCTCCTCCATTATCATCACCTTCTTCTTCCTCTCCTTCTCACTACTACTCAAGTCATCTACATTAATGACCATCTCTCTTATCCTCATCTGCCCAATAAACAACACTTGAGCTACAAACCTCATTAGCAATCTCTCATTTTGTGCAGCATACACATAAGCCTCTTCAGACATTATCCTGCAACTCAACACTCTGCAAACTTCCTCTCCCTCCCTCTCACTCAAATCCCCATGAGCATCCAAGTATATACCTATTACTCTATAAGCTATGTCATAACACCTCCCAAAGGATCCAACAACACTCTCATTCTATCCATAAACTCCACAAACTCATCCTTTCCCAAAAACTACCTTCTCTTGTCATCTCTCTTGCATACTTCTTTATGATCTTAATCACAACCTCTGTTTCTTTTGAATTTGATTCAGTTTCACTGCTTGCAATGAAGTAACCAAATATTCTCTTAATGCACTCTATGTCATGGGATAAAAGATCTTCAATGGAGACTTCAGTGAACTGCATGGCTATCATGGACTCAAGCCCATGAATGCATGACTTATTTGCATGCACGTCAATGGCACCACATAGAATTTGAAGGCAATTTGATGCATGCATTGATCCTCTCTTTTTTGGTATTAACCCCACAATTGATTCAATGATCTTCTTGTTTTTGCTTCACAATTTGAAGGAGCTTGTTTTTTGAGTTTGAATTGCCAATGAGGTTTGTAGCTCAAGTGTTGTTTATTGGGCATATGAGGATAAGGGAGGTGCTCATTAATGGAGATGAGCTGAGTGGTAGTGAGAAAAAGAGGAAGAAGAAGGTGATGATAATGGAGGAGGAGGAAGAGGAGAAAGAAGAGGAGGAGATGAAGGTTGAAGAGATGAATAAGGGGATGGAGAAGATAAAGAAGAAGAGAAAGAGAGGAGTTTGGAAGGAGATGAAGGAGTTGTTTGGATGTAAGAGGGGAATGGTGAGAGATGAACAGTGTGCGGGTGTTGCTAACGAGTTGAGGCTAATGCTGAGGTGGCAAGCCAGCTCAGCCTTCCGTTAACGTCGTCTGTGATAGTGACTTGATTGGAATGATTTACTAAGTTAAGTGACCCAAATAGAATTTTTTTTAGTTCAGGGACCTAAATAGGAATTGACGCACAGTTTAGTGGCCATTTGAGTCATTTACCCAATAAAATAAGAGAAAACAAAGTTTTAAACCATATCTTACTTGGGGGCCAAAATGAAGTAAAAAGAAGATTGTTAAATTACAAAATAGGTAGTATATGGTTTAAAGGTAATAAGATGTTATAAAATAATATTACCAAGTTACCCCCTCAAACATAAGTTCATCCAAAACCTTCAAAATAAGCCATCCCACCCAAGCGAGAGATGCAAGCCCTTATTAGGCTTGGCCGGAGGAATTTTTCAGGGCCAAAGAGAGGGTGGCGATGAGCGAAAATGGAGGAAGAGAGCTTGGTGAGAGAGCTATGAGAGGAATGAGGAATAAGATCAAGTGTGCCAATGACGCTAGCTATGAAGATCAGGCGGCGAAGCTTAGTTTGGGAAAGCAGCGGATGGATCCAATTGGGGAGGAGGATATGTGTTTTCTCATTGGTATTGGGTGAGTTCCTTTTGATTTTCTCATTTTGGAGCTTGAATTTCTCTTGCTTTAGTATTTGATTTAGGTTTTCTCATGCTTACGAACAATAAAATTTGGAAATTGTGGGTTTTGGATAGGAATTAAGACTTTTTTTTCATGAGAAATTAGGGTTGTCTTTGGCCATTGGTAGAGTGACAAAAAGAAATAAGCCAACTTTACTTTTTAATGTGATTGATCTTTGCTGGGTCTGTTTCTTTTTCCCTAAATTTTATTTAAAGATAAGGCTCTATTTTACATGGAGGAACTCAACAATATCCATGTTCTTCTTTGATGACCGAGTATTAGGATCATCCAATTTGTTTAAATGTGGATGCCTGAGTAGTGATTACTTCTACCCCCCATCTCTTTCCACTATGAGTAATAAAAGACTGCAATTAGCGGAGGATTTCATGTTTTTGTCTTGCTTGCCTACATGTTTAGCAATCTCAAAAATCTTTTTCAATCAAATATTCTGTGACTGTACTTATGTTTACTGTTTGAAAATCAATACATTCATTTATGATTTTGCTATTGATGATTTTTCAAATTGCACTCATTCCTTCAAGATAAGCTTTTGCATTTTCATGCGTGATTTCTCGCACTTTCTTATCTTGTTTTTGCCATTGAATGTGATAATAATGTGCATCTCTTATTCTTTAGTCCATTACTTTTAAATAGTGTATTTTTATCTTCCGCTTCCAGGAATATAATGTTCTTGATTATTAAGACAAAGTTTTGGATGGGTTTTTTGATGAACTTGGGTTTCCAACTTCTGCAAGTGAAGGAAAGATTTTATCACTAAAGCTCTCTAAAATGGAAATCTTGGTTTTGAAGCTATTGTTCTCAATCATGCTATTGATCATGACTTGGTTGAGTAAGAGAGAGTAACAGTGTATATTGCTTGACTGCTCTGCTGAGGTAGAGATTTTAGTTCAAAGAATATCTGAACTTGTAGCTAGGCATATGGATGAACCTATAAAGGATGCTAATATCATGTTAGCACGATGGTTGGAGAATAGTATAGAGTTACGAATATCACTGCAAACAAGTGTATTACCTATTGGTTGCATAAAATTTGGTTCATCTCGTCATCGCGCTTTGCTCTTAAAGGTCAGGCATCTTACTATTTTAGAACGATGTTCTGTTCATTATATTCTAGCACACCATTTATGCAATCAACATCATGTGACCCAACCCCTTTTTCCTTCTTACCTTGTTATGAAACCATACCTATGTAGGTCCTTGCAGACAATGCTGGTGTTCCTTGCAAGTTAGTTAAAGGAAGTCAGTACACTGGTGTTAACAATGATGCTATTAACATAATGAAATTAGATATTGGAAGGTGTGTGTGTTTATGTTTTGTAAGTAGTGTCACTCTTAGAGGATCAATAGCTGCTAAAATAGTGAGTTCATGTATAATAACATTTGGGGTTAACTAAGTTATTGTTGAAAAAAAAGAAGTTATTGAGTCACTGGTATCTTGTCATTTACAAATAATCCTCTTTTTTTAATTTGATAACTTTTACCACTTGCTATTAGTACTTCTCTTGAATGCTTCTTGCTTTGTATATGCAGTTGTATAACAAGGAATTGTGCATAAGTATAACTATATATTTCGCTTTCATTGTTTTTACTTCTTTCTCATAATGGTTGATTTTTACTATTGCCTCTGCAAAAAGTTTATTTGACTGAAGAGATGTAATGTGTCAAGATGATTTGCCTTTCCTTTTTTTGGTCTCTTTTTTGGGTACCATTACATTGTTCCTTCAATGAGAAAAAAATCGAATTATGTAAGGAATAGAGGAATTGTTGTTGTAAATCGGTCTCTTTGTATGGTGAACTTTGGTTGTATTCGTATGGATCATGCTTCTTGTCATTGTTAATGAAGACTTATTATACTTTTCATGACAAAAATGTGGTTTTTTCTTATACTGAATGCCTAATGTCTTCTTTAACTACTCACTTCTTTTTCTTCTTCTTCTTTTTCTTTTGTTTCCTTATTATTTTTTTTAATTTTTTTTAAAGGGAATTCTTACTTGATCTCGTGGCGGACCCTAGCAGTCTTATTTCAACAGATGCACTGAGTGCAAAAGAAGCACCCTTAAGTTCAGGTAATTCATGACTTGTAGAATACTTCAATTCCTGGACCACAAATAAATCAGGGTGATGCTTATTAGGATCGAAACAGTTATATGAAAATCAAGTACAAATGCAAAGGGCTTGTCTTTTGATCAGCAAAATCAGTTCCCTTCAAAGTAGAAAGGCATTGCTGTAGAACCTTTAGATGTTAGTAATTCGGTTAGTGAGAAACTCAACATAGTACCAAGTTTACAAAATGCTGATGATTTTAGAAACCATTTTGCTAAGCTGAACCTTTTCCAACAAATTGGAGTCAGAAAAGCTTTGTGACCACCCAAAATTACTGATAATAAAAAACATGAGTATCATAGGTGCAAAGAAAGCATTACCCCATTACCTGCAGGGCCTCAACATCTGTTTTTTTGGAAAAATTGCCATGCTTGCAATGAGGTTCCAAACAAAAAGCAATATAAATTTGTGGAAGGAATTTTACTGAGAAAAGAGATAGGAGCGAATGATCTTAATGCTTCCTCTTATCTTCAATCAACTGCAGATGGGAAGCCATTGTTGATGGTTCTAGTGGAACTGGTAGCTCATTTGCCACTAGCAGAGGTACTTTTGATAGTAAGATAAATGATGCCTCCAATGTTGGTCGTCCTTCTGAGTTCAACAAATCAAGCATTTCCTCCGGAGAGCATCAAGTTTGTAAGATGTATATATATTTTTTTTTTTGAAAAGGTGGATAAACCACTTCAATTAATAAAACAACGTACATAGCACCAACCAGAAAACCTGGCGAACAAAATCCTCTCTTACCACAAGAAGTGGTATAAGAGAAACAAAAGATACACCCCACGAGGATGAAGGATCATCCTCCCAAACTGAAAAACAAAAGGACTACTCCGTGCTCCGATCTGGTGCCTCCTCAGCCGTACTATCCCCCCTGTCTCTCTAGCTCCTTGACTCAAGGAACTCAAGGCTTCGTCTGACGGTAGCCATGGTATCTTCAAATTTCGCCTTAGCTCCATCTGCAAGAGCATCGAACCACAACAGAAGCATACGATTAATGCATAACAGAATGCAAGTAGCAGGCAAAATTTTATCATTGCGTGCAATTCAAATATTCCAGACTAACGCCTTGACCACTAAGTCCACTGCTACCCTACTGTTGGGCCTCACAGACCCCCTCCACTCCCGCCACACCCCAATCATTGAACTCGGAGGCTCCGGAACGCCCAGCAGCCTGCAAAAGTAGCCCCACACTTCCCTGGCAACAGGACACTGAAGGAACAGATGATCCACAGATTCTGTATCCGCATGGCACATGACACAAGTTGCAGTTGGGAGTTTGTTACATCATCTTAATTCCAGGTTTTCCATTGTCAAAATCTTATTTTTCCAGACCAACCAGTTAAAAATGTTTATCTTCTTTGGGCATTTACTTTTCCAAAAGAATTTTACAATTTCCCACCTCACACCCCGATCAATAAGGAAGTTATAAAGTAACTTTACGGAGAAAGCCCCGGTTCCATTAAGCGCCCATCTTTTTATGTCCTTCACATCATTCCCACTATTCCACCACCTATCTCTGATTTGAACTAAATCTGCATCCTCACAGAAAGGATGCCCCTCAAGCAAGTGTGCCAAACCCTTGAAAGAAGCGTCTTG
Source organism: Dioscorea cayenensis subsp. rotundata (assembly GCF_009730915.1). Lineage (NCBI taxonomy): Eukaryota > Viridiplantae > Streptophyta > Magnoliopsida > Dioscoreales > Dioscoreaceae > Dioscorea > Dioscorea cayenensis. The sequence continues at coordinate 2,332,929 of NC_052491.1, read as the reverse complement.
TTGTCCACAACCTCTGTACTGATCATGCCAAACATACATGGGTGCTCTGCCGTTGAGCTATCTATCTTTCCAGAAGAAAGTGTCCGCACCAGAATTAACTTCACTTACGACACAGCACCATAAAATCGGGTACACACTCAGGACCCCACGCCAGAAGAACGACATCCTTCCCCTCCTTTTAGTGAACAGATCCCCGCAACTGCTACCGTAATTAAACTGGAGCACCTCAGCTCCTCCCCAATTACCGTCATTTGCTAACTTCCACCACCACTTCCCCAGCAGAGCCAGATTGAAGTGATGAAGATCGAGAATCCCCCAGCCACCTTGCTCCTTGGCCCGGCACAGTGCTTTCCAGTTTACTAACCTGCACCCGGGTTTATCGATGTCTGGCCCCGACCATAAAAAGTCCCTTCTTATCCGGTCAATAGCTTTAATCACCCACGCAGGCAGACGGAAGATAGGCACCCGGGTAAGATGTATATTAGCCAAACTACTTCGCAAGCTAATAAACAGTTGACTCAACCATCAGAAAGAAAAAAATAGAAATGCAGACCATATGGCTTTGCAAAGCTCTGCTGATATGAATGAATGATAAAATGACATTGAAATACATGATCGGAGGAAGAACTTGGGTGATAGTTTTATGGGAACAGACATGACATTGAAGAACCCAGAATCATCATCCTCTCCTTCAGAAGGTCAAGCAAAACACTATTAAATTATATTTGATATATATCTAATCAGGTTAAATGCAAGCTAATTTGATTCATATATATCATTTTACTATCAAGTAATTGTTAAGCCTTTATGTTTACAATTGTTAATTTTCCAATATCAGTGATTGGTTGTTTCATATTGTTTTATTGAAAAGGAGCAGATGAGCAGATGAGACCATTTTTCTAGCAATATGTCTTTTAGTGTGCAACATATTTTGCTTGAGAATTAGTTACATGTTTTTGTTTCGCTGAATAGGTTCTTGTTTAATTGTGATATCACTTGCATTCTTTATTATTATAAATCTTCTGAGTTAAATGAAAACTATTTGACTTTTTCCAGTTCTGTTTTTAGAGTGCTTTTCTTCTTTTTCCCAATAGTTAATTAGTTTGTCTTATGGTTGACTATCTTCCAACTTTATTGTATAATAGATTTCTGACATTTTGAGTCTAATATGTAATTGTTCTTATCTTTGATGCTTTGATTGCCTATTACTAGCTATGAGATATCATGATAATATTAAGGACGGAAGTGTTTTGGCTGTTAGACCTTTTTTCTTATAGTTTGACCTAATTTAAGTAGGATATTGAGGCTTAGCTGACGAGATTATGAGTTACTTCTGGTAAAATGCTCAATGGTTGCAATCGAACATGTAGCAGGTATGCAATGTGAGGAATTTCATAATAGGGCTTGATGGTTCGAGTTGAGGGTATTGATCACCAAACTGTTCAACATGACCAACAAATAATTTTTGTTGTTATTGTTTTTTATATGTTGATTGATTTTGTTATGTTCCTATTTTCCCATGTAGGACAATAGGGATAGAGTCCTACTGTTTGAGAGTATCAGTCATGAAGTTGTTTGATTATAGTTAGTAAGCGGAAGGAGTACCTAACTGAGTTATTTAGAAATGGGAGAGAATTTTTTTTATAGGCTTGAATCTTATGTAGTGCATCTATCTGAAAGGAATATTTTGCTTGAGTATAAAAATTGATGCAAGAGATTGATACTAGTGATAATATGGGTTGTGGGTGAATGTTCATTGGAGTTTGGTATATGTTGGTTTCTGACTAGTAGTGGAGTACACTTGATGTAATCATTACAAAAGGATGGAGGCTTCTTGATTATGATTATTTTAATAGTTCAATTCTTGCTTAGCTTTTTTCCCTATATGTTGTTCATGGTATGTATTCTTTATAGTATATGTCCTTTGGCGGTGATCACAAGTGATGCCATAAAACAAGCGAGCTTGTCTTAGTGAGAAGAGGTCACCTTAATAGGTCATACAAACAACTAGCTACAGAATACTGTATTTCCATTCATTTTATTCGTTGCATAGCTGCTGTATGAAATGTTTGGGCAATTTTTGTATTTAAAAGATGTTCTAGGTGATCTTGCTAATTTTTATGTGAAGGATCTTTGCTTCATTATGCTATTTAATATATCTGTAGTGTTGTTATCTTGTTTTCTTTTTAAATTGGAGCACCTTTTTGGTAAAAAGGATGTTATAATTTATCTGTATTGTATATGAATGATAGGAAGTGTCTTTGAAGAAATTCCTCGACCAGGATTTTGATGGAGATGCTTTGGATGAATTTTGGAGAGAAGTTACATGTTTTTCTAGCGTAATCATTACATGATTTTATATTGCCACTTTATGTTTTGATGAAGGAACTTTAATTTTTATGTGTCATTAGGTGAATATAATGTTTAGGTTGCAGCATCCAAATGTTGTTCTATTTATGGGTGTTGTGACTCACCCTCCCAACTTTCTTCCAAGGTAAAAAGAAAATCCCCTTTTCCTTTAAATTGAACCAGAGATTAATATGAAAGAAATCAATTTGCATATTTTTACTTCAAAAAAGTTATCAATATCTTAAATTGGTTTCAATGTAGTCATTGGCATGAACTTAGATTTAATATGCTCTAACATTGTTTGTGTGCCTACTACTTGATTGCAAAGCTTTTGGTGGATTGTCTCTTGGCTTTGTATAAACTTTGTCCAAGATGGTCCTTATCTCACAAGTGTGCTGATAATTTGAAAGAAGGGGTTGTGCCATCTCCTTGAAAGCTCTAACAGAACATTCCCACATCCACATTTTAGATTTCATGGCAGAATCTAGCAATGAACTTGAAGCGGAGTTGTATTCAACATCTATTGTTTGAAGGTAATTGAGCTTCATCCTGTCATTGGTTTTGTGCCCATGGACCAAGCCCCTCCTTTTCTCGTGTTTATCCATAAATTGTTGGACTTTGGGGTTTTAGAGGAATTGTATGGGTTTGCATCTATATTTGGTTAGGTTACCAGTGTATTTTCCTTTCACCTTTTTCTAACTGAACAACATAGCTTGAGCCTAAGGTTTTAGGTATGTAACTCTCTAAACCTATCAATATAATCAGCCATATCTTATTAGGTTTCATGGCATTCAAAGCATATACTAGGGGTGGGCTTTTGCCTATTTGTGTTATATAACAAGAATTGAACATTAGGTAAGCCATCTGGTGTGCATGAGCTTGTCGACTTAAGGTTGGGGGAGCCAATAATGGAGGATTTGAAGGGTACAAAGTTTAATGCAATGTTTTAAGGATATATAGGTGTTTATGGAGTTTTGAGAGTTATTAGCTAAAAAAGAACCTATTGTTTGTTGATTTTACTTTGAGAATTTCAAATTCAGCTAACACTATATTTTCTGATTTCAGTAAAGCTTCATCACTTGACTCACATGCAACTTGATCTTTCAGAGGAAGTTTGTATAGAATTCTTCGCTGTCCAAATAGTCAGATTTAGCATAAATGAAGAATCAAAATGGCCCTTGATGTGGTATGTTCAATTTTTTTCATAATTTCTTTATTGGAAGTCTTGTGTGAACTGATCTTCTCCGTCCTGTCCACAGGCCAAGGGCATGAACTGTTTGCACACTAGCATACTAACAATTGTCCATTGTGATCTGAAATTACCAAATCTATTGGTTGATATCAATTGGACTGTGACGTTATTTTATTCTTGCTAACCTCGAATACATGGAAAGGTTTTAAAACTTGTTTTGCTTTTAATATCAAGAAAAGATGCTAATGCTTTTAAAACTTGTTTTGCTTTTATTGTGTCATCTTAGATTGATTACGGGTGATGTTCCCAGCCCACAGTATGTGGACTTAGTCGGTTTTTGTTGAAATTATAGTAAGGGAAACTAGTGTTTTTGTGGAAATGGTAGACGGATTCTAGCTTTCCATTAGAGTGGCAGAATGAGATGTGGAGTTCGATTGCTTTGGCATCCCAATGTCTGGGATGCATTGAAGTCCTGGAATTTGAACAGATATTAACTTGTTTTGGAAGACATTATCTGTAAGTTGGCTACTAATGCATTTGAACTTTTGAATGGATTTTGCAGTAAGAAGGTTTATATATCCCATACTTGAAGAAAATATTTTGTTCAGGCCAACAATTATTGCATCACTAGCTCAGTCTATGAACATGACTCATTTAGTTTTTTAAGTGTTTATTATGTGCTGACCTGTATGTTTTCATGAATGGGTTTTTTTTTCTTCAAATATGTGTGCATCTTTCTAATCTCATTAGATGTCAGTAAGACCTATAGCTGAAGTTAGTTTTTTTTTCCAATTTTTCAATCATTTTCATACCTCTTGGGCCCAATCAAAACAAGTCCTTTGTTCCAAATATGTATTTAAATGTGTTGCTATCTGCATAAGCTTGAATAATTACACTCATAGGATATCCATATCCTTGTTCTCATTCTAAAACCAAGTTTGTTTGATATTTATGTATATATGCATGTTTGTCTTTGTGGTTTTCTGTTAGTGTTATCACAATGTTGCCTTCTAGATTGGGATTGATTAGTTGTGTTGATTCATAGGATATGCTCTCAGCTAGAGCTAAGAAGCCCTTCTAAATTCTGAGGATATCCCTCTCCTATGAATACTCGTCAAAATATTAGGCAAGTTATCGTCAAAGTCAACAGCTGGAACAGTGAGATCTAGTCTTTCGCTCTATTACATTTATGAAATTATTGTTTTTGGTTTGTTGAACTTTTCACATTTAACTCTAAATCTTTGTCCTATTCTGTTTTAGCCTGAATGGATGGCACTAGAGGTGTTGCATAATTAACCATCAAATGAGAAGTGAGTTTCCTTATCTATAATTACACTAAAAATCTGAATCAACTATCAGAAAGAAAAAACAGAAATGAAGACCAGATGGCTTTGCAAAGCTCTGTTGAAATGAATGAACAACTAAGGGACATTGAAAAACATGATCAAAAGAAGCATTTGGGTGATAGTTTTATGGGGACAGACACGACATTGAAGAACCTAGAATTCTCTTCCTCTCCTTCGGAAGTGAGGTCAAGCAGGCTTGATTCAATGCTTGGTGATGTGGCTAAACTAGAAATCCCATGGGAACACCTTGTCATTGGTAAATGGATTGGATTAGGTACCATTTTCTTGTTGATAATGAATTAATTCTTGGAGTTTTCTCTACATAGATGGGCAGGTGTCATATTTAGCATTTTAAAACTCCATAAAATCATATTTGATATACATCTAATCAGGTTAAATGCAAGCTATTTTGATTCATATATATCATTTTACTATTAGGATCTAGTAAAATTGTGAAGCTCTTCTGTTTACATTTATTAATTTTTCATTATTAGTGATTTGTTGTTTCATATTGTTTCACTGAAAAGGAGTAGATGAGCAGATGAGACCATTTTTCTAGCAATATTTCTTTTTTTGTGTGCAACATATTTTGCTTGAGAATTAATTACACGTTGTTTTTTGTTTCACTGAGTAGGTTCTTATACATGGGGAAGTGTACGGTGAAGATTGTAATGGCACGGTGAGTTGTTAATTGTGATATCACTTGCATTCTTTATTATTAGAAATCTTTCGAGTTAAATAAAAACTATTTGACTTTTTCTAGTTCTATTTTTAGAGTTATTTTCTGTTTTTTTCTCCCTAATTGTTAATTGATTGTATTATGGTTGATTATTTTCCAACATTATTGTATAATAGATTTCTGACATTTTGAGTCTAATAGGGCTTGATGGTTCGAGTTGACATTGATCACCAAACTGTTCGACATGACTAACAAATAATTTTTGCTATTAATTTTTTTATATGTTGACTGGTTTTGTTATGTTCCTATTTTTCCATGTAGAACAATGGGGATAGAATCCTTTTGTTTGAGAGTATCAGCCATGAAATTGTTTGATTATTGTTTGTATGAGGAAGTAGACCCTAATTGAATTATTTAGGGATGAGAAAAGGTGAATTTTTTATTTTATTTTATTAAAGGTTTGAATATTGTGTAGTGCATCTGTCTGAAAGGAATAGTTTGCTCTAGTATAAGAATTGATGCAAGAGATTGATATAATAATGATGATATGGGTTGTAGGCAAATGTTCATTGGAGTTTGGCATATGTTGGTTTCTGACTGTTAATGGAGTACACTTGATGTAATCATTACAAAAGGATGGAGGCTTCTTGATTATAATTAATTTAATTGTTCAATTCTTTCTTACAATTTTTCCTATATGATATTCTTGGTCTGTATTCTTCAGAGTATATGTCCTTTGGTGGTGATTACAAGTAACCATAAATCAAGCGAGCTTGTCTTAGTGAAAAGAGGTCACCCTAATAGGTCATACAAACACCTAGGCTGATGTATCACTATATTGGGTTATCTATCAGGTATCCATTGCATAGGTTCTT